>NW_028185038.1:1609499-1610508 GCF_003343005.1 Rhea americana | reverse complement strand
TTTTTAGTTTGGCAACTAATCTCTCTCTGACAGCTGGACCTGTCTCTTCTTTGAATCCTGTTAGTGGCCTCCTGTTGCTTGCAGTATGAAGTCCAATACTTCATCACATTTTGGAGGTCTTCATGTTTGAAACCAAYCACTAAGAACTATTTAAGAGCATAGAAACAACAGCATCCAAATTGCTGAACTGAGGAAACATCTATATGGTTAATTTAGTGAGGAAAGGTCATTTAAAAGCAACAGAGTGTTGATCTTCAGCTGACGCAATGACAATTTTGCCAGGTATTTCAGTGGAAATAAAATTAGGCAGTAAGCACAGCAGTAAGCATTTTTGAAAGCCTCGTAGTCATTCCCCTTATGAAATACTGTTCCTTCCTTCCTGAGTAATATCTTCATTCGGCCTATTGAGAGCATCCACTGTGTTTGTACCTATGAAGTAGGTGTGCTAAAGAATTTTTAAACAATTAACAGTCTCTTAGATATGTGTAAGGCTTTACATTTATTATGGGGAAAGAATTCTGATAATGAGGTAGAAAATTATTTAAAACTGACACATAACAAAGTGGAATCCTCCACACATTTTTGTCAGTATATGTTAATTGATTTAGATGATAATGTAGCAATATGGTACTGTCTGTTATATATTAAAATTGGGCTTAAAATAATTGTCACATTATAGAAACTGTCTCATACTCCCACTGATGATTATGACAAAACTGCCGTTAATTTAGCAGGAACAAGAATTTAGCTGGGAACAGTAAAAGTAGTAACAGAAGAATATTTTAAAAGTTAAAATGACATAATTCATAGTTTAAATGAATATGCATTTTAAGAAAAAAAAGAGAACAGAACTAGCAAACATCCTGCAAAATAAAGATTATTTCTTTTCAAGCTAAATCGAAATCTTAGGTGATGATAATAAGTCTTTCACATCTGCTTCACTAACTGGAATGTGCCAAACAGCCAGACTCAGACCTATGCTTTTTTTTTTTTTTTTTTTTTTTTTTTT
>NW_028185038.1:1547348-1609424 GCF_003343005.1 Rhea americana | reverse complement strand
AATTAATTAATTAATTAATTAAGGAGAGAGAGATACAGGGCTAAGCCAGCATTGATAAAGCATATTTTTCAGGTAATCAGCTTAATTGAATTGTGTAAGTGCCTTCTCTTGGCAGAGTAGTCAAGTGGAGCAGTGATAATATTCTACTTGTTCMGCTTGGAAGGGGAAGGTGAATGTTCCAATACGTGTATCATTTGGCATCTCAATATTTGCATCTTGCATTATGAGGAATGTATTTCTAGGTACTAGTTGTCCAGAGATACCACAAAATATAAAATTGTTTCTAATATTCTAATGTTTCTAATTTACTTTCTTGTAGACAGCTGTATCTTTTAGTAGACTTTAGTATAACCAATGTGCAAATTGGATGCTTGTTGACAGATAGATCAGGTAATCTGAGAGGTAGAGGTAAATATCTGTAGTGTCTGAAATACACACCTCTAACTGCAGAAATTATGAAGAGTTTGGAGTCATTCGTTGATCATACATCAGTAATAGAGTATATTTTAAAATCAAAAAGCTATTTCTTTTAATAAATAATACTTTATCTGTTTCAAAGAGCCTTAATTTGGCAGATTAGATGGATCAATCTCTTGTCTGGATACCCATTTTCCCTTCTACTTTTTGAAGAAAAATTACAGTAGTTGTGTGGTGCTTGTTAACATTGTTAACAAACATGGTTTCTATTAAAAAGCCTACTATCACTTCTCAATATGGAGAAATTGCATAAAGGCAGGGGATATGGTGAATTATTTTTCATCTGCAGTCCATTTTCCTGTAAACCTGTGATTTATCTAAGATAAATCTTCTGTGACACTGTGACAAAAAAAAAAAAAAAGGTGCTCCTGATCATGAACAACTCATGTTCATGATCTTCTGTTTGAGTTATAATGTCTAGTATGAGAACCAGTAATCAAGAGCTTTTCATTACTTGACATGAAGATATGACCAATATGAATATTAATTTTCTTATCCGTTTCTCCAACAATACTTGTCTATGTCATAAAATATACATATATATTTTTAACCAGAAGTGATGTGTACTTATGTCACAAATGAAAGAACTGTTTATTTTGTTCTGTAAAAAAGATCGTTGTGGACACCAGGGAGGTGGCCCACTGGGAGGGATAAGTAAAGAGGAATGAGGCACTGTGTTTTCCCTGGGAGTGACTGATCACACCTGGCAGATGCAGTTTYCTGGAATGGAAGGGACCCACAGGCAGCAAAATGTCTATGGCAGGATCTGAGACGGGAAAAATCCCAAGAATAACAGAAATTTTGCTTGCTGAAGACTGAAAATGCGGACCTTAGAACTGATGAATAAAGGAAACGTGYCGAGTGACCTTGGAACTGATTAAAGTTGCCAGATTGGAAGGGAACACTGGAGGAAGAGATGCAGTGGGCAGAGAGGAGAGTGATTTCCAAGCCTTCCTAATGAATGAATTTCATCAGCACATCTGAGATTTTTGAATTTAATACACTGAAACATAATTTAGATTCTTATAAAATGGAGGTTTAGAGATTTAGACTGGTTAATATCCAGTTATCCGTTAATAAGCCAGCATAATAAGAAAGAATTAGACTTTAAGTGCTGCTTCTGTAAGCATGTAGCTTTGGATTACAGTATTACCATTAGCAGTAACAGGCCATAACTTTGTACTGAGTTTGTGAGGCCTCAGGATTTAAGCTTGTCAGGCCTGCTCTGTCTGAACTTTTCTTGACCTGTCTATAGCTCTGTTTTACCTGGTTAGCTGGGACAGCAGTTTCTGACTTACTAGGTGTCTATGGCTACTTTGTTTTACTTTTGTTTATTTTTGTGTGGTACAACCATAATTTTATATAAATAGCAGTAACAATCAGTTATTCTATGCAGAATGAGATATTTATGGCTGACACAACGATGTAGTGTAGAAAAGTGCAGGCCTGGTGTGACTGCAGATGCCTTGAGAAGTGGAGAYATGAGATGCTGCACAGAGGCATGCAGGCATGGGATGGTAGGAGACTTACAGGCTTGGCACTGGGGAACTACAGCTATAAACAGCTCACCAACGGTCAGTTAAACAAATGCAGGCCTGAGCTGGGTGAAACGATTTTTAGAGACATCAGAGAAAAAGGAATAGTATCTAATGTACATAAAAGGAACTCTATGTAGTAAATTTGGATGTAATGGGAGCTGCAGACCAATGAAGAAAGAGAAAGGTGTAAACGTGTGTTAACAAACATACAAAAATGACCCCAAAATGGATCCTGGGGAGAGAGGGAGAAGAAGAAACATCATATTTCTCCAGGCAAAGGACTGTAGATGCTGATAACTAATCATTTATACCCGTACTGCCACCACCAGGAAGAAACCASAGACCTTAGGACCCTGTGGAGAAGGGTAGAAGGCATAATACTAGGAGAAAGGAGTTGAAACTAAGAAGTGTGTCTATTATATTACTATTATTGTGACTTTTCCTGTATATGTGCTCTATCTGTATTATTATTGTCTTTTTCTGTAATAATTAGATCTAGACTAATGAGAATTCTTGACTTATATTGTCAAGACCACTAACTGTACTGTTAATACCTTTATGCTAATAAATTCTTGGGCTGACTTATAAGGTGTGCTTCCTTTTCCCATAAGTGAGATTTTGAGTGTAACACTTCATAAATATTTAGGCCTGCTTACCTCCGTACAGAATTGTACCTTTTTTGGAGTTTTTTTGTACAGAGCCCCACTGTGCTAAAACCTCTTCTGGTAGGATTAGTAGAGAGCAGTACACAGTTTTCCAAGTTTGACTTTAGCATGATTTCRACAAATATAAGTCATCACAGTACAAGAGTCATTTTGCTAACTTAGACAGTAATGTTTGTTTGGCATTTTAATAAGGAGCATCTTTTAAGAACGGCTAAAAAAGTCCTTTGGACTTTAACAGGCACCTTTAGAATTAAGATTTTATATAATTTATGTCCTAACAAAGTACAATATAAGATAAAATTTTCTAACAAAACCCTGAAACTGATCATTAAACAAATGATCAAAGATTTAGATTACATTTATGATTTTTTCTAGTAGTTTTGTTTTTTCTTTTTTTGAATATTATTAGTGGTAATATGGTAATAATATGGTAATAGTATGGTAATAATTCACAGTGGTAATATCCACTATGAAAGCAAAGACATTTCACTGTTTGTGAAAGGTACATTGACAGGTTTTCTGAATTTAAGCAGAGGTTAACATGCAAGCTAAATATTCTGATTTTCATACAGTAGGAATACATTAAATCACTTTGTACCTGGGTTATGCATCATCTGTATTAAGTGTTATTTCAACATTGTGCCAGGCTCTAATTTAAATGAGTAACGAAGTCAGGAAAATGTGATGCATGTGGTTTATTAAAATTCAGATGATCTTTTAATAGTAGGTATTGAAAATGACTATACTTAAAGCATGCACCATAAATCAAATTATTATCAGTGGTTAATACTCAACATTTTTTTAATTGTTAGTTCCATTTTTCCCTCTGTTTTATTCCATAGAAATGTTGAAAGTCACATATAGATGTTCAGGGAATTAATATTATTATAAGTAAATATATAAACACTTTCCTCCCCTAAGCATTTAATACTATAAATGAGGTAAATAAATATTCTGATCATATTTTCCCTGAAATTCTGATATTAATGTAGGAAAACTTGAGAGACTTCATACACATAAAGAAATAGTTTACATTTTTTTTCCTAAGTCTCAGTTAAAATTCTAAGTCTAGACTTGAATTCTCTTTGCTCCTGCACATTCACCAATGATTTTCCAGATTTATTTTCACATTGACTCATTCATCGTCCTTACTCTGAAGGTTGCTTCCATATGTTAAGTAGGCTTTTCACATAAAAATTATTCTGCCAGTAATAGCATTAGAAAAAACCCTTCACAATGTAAACCAGTGCATTTTAAGACTGATTAAAGAATATATGCTTTACTTCCCCAATAAAAGCAACATATGCTTTGCTTCTTGGCAGAAAAATATAATACCCAGAGTAATATGACTTAAAAAATCTAGTAGACATCTTTTAATGCAAATAGTTTAATTCATTTATTATAGTAAAAGGAGAATACAGGCTATAGGGACTACTCCAGAGAATAAAATGATAGAAGTATGAACAACATCTTGGTTGCTGTACTAAATCAGAGCTATTGACTTTTCCTTTATTTTTTCTTTCTTTCTTTCTTTTTTTCTTTCATTTTTTTTTTAATCAGCTCTGCCAGGCACTGTATACACAAGTCTAATTATTCGTTGTATTAAACTTAAAAGTAAATACACATACCCAAATTAACAAGACAATAAAGATAAGAATTTGGTTGAATCTACAGTAGACTGAGAATTTAAAGGTAGGGCTGAAAATCCATCCTTCACTGATTCTGCTGTGATAACTCTTTGATTAAATAAGTCTTCTTGCTGCTTTCAGGCCTTAACTCTTGCCCTATCCAGAAATATTAACATTATATGTACTATGTAGAACAATGATGGCTTTGGAATAACAGATATGGACTGGGATCAGGGACCTAGATTTCTCTTAAAAAGTAAATATAATACTAGGAAAGTTCATTACCTTTAATGTAGATGATATAAAATGCAACAAGTTCCATTGGTAAATCTGAATTATCTGTCTGTTATTCTATATAATAGAATAATAGAACATTGACTCTTTTCTTAACATTTGAATACTTTCTATGAGTCTGCACTTAAAATGTTTGTGATGGATCATGGGCATAGAACAACAGCAAGGTAAGTTTTTACTGTGCTATTGACCTCTAATTGAGTCCAAATACTTAAACTTAAATACTTAAAACAAAGCAAAATAAAACAAACMAAAAAAAGAACTATCACAGATGAGTTAGGTGGTATTCTAGGTTAAGGCATTAGCCTTGTACTTTTGAAGGGAATATTGTAAATGCTACTTAAAATTAACAGTGTTGTGCAGCCTAACTGTTCATCAGCACAGAGCTGAAGAAGTATCCCCTCTTGASGATCGCACGGCTTTTCGGCATTGTTCTCCTTCAAGAAGAACAATGGAAGTTCCCTCCGTTTTACCTTTTCCCTGAAGTTTAAGGAACTTGGTTTTGCTCCGTCAGTGTATGATCATATGTATTTAGCCATTGTGCTGCAAACTTCTAATATTTCAAGGAGCTCTTAGCTGCTGAGTGAACTTCATAGAGTCATGGAAAGATAAAGAAAAGCTTTGTGTCTGGATGACATTAGATATTTGCTTATATTTGCCACATGTGTATTAAAATATCTACTAAGACATGTACTGCATGATATTGTCCTTTTGTAACAAAGATAAAGTARCTAATATAACATTTTTTTTTCTAGCATCAAGGAAGATTATTAAAATAAGAATAATAGTTTTGTCCTAATGCTCTCTTCTTACTCCCTCTGTCCTTCTGTGAGGTACTTATATTGTCCTCAAGCACAAGAGATGTGAGCTTTTTCCTATCTTTTTATCCTCATATCACCTCTGCGAGAGAGAAGATCACTGTGATCTTCATTTCAGAAAGAAAAGAGAAGGGCTTATTAACCTGATCAGTGTGCTGTACAAGCATCTCAGTGACTTGTACTCTATCTCCAGCTATCCAAGACAGTTGGAGAAGAATGAGGAGATGGTTGATAATTCAGCAGATTTAGTCATAAGCTAAATCTTTTCCTATCTCTGATTTTCTTACTGATTCTTATCCTTGTCTGGGAAAATTTTAATCCTTAGATCTGAGATAACAACAAGCTATGCATTAACATTAAAAACAATTATGAAAAAGATTTCACTGAAAGAATTTGTTCACTGAATTTATTCCCTTGAATTTTCGAGATCCAGTGACAGCAACATGTCACTGAATAGACAGTTTTCTCCAATATTTCCAAAAGAATATATCCATAAAACTATTAGTTTTCAAATCTTCTTGAAAATGTCTACAATGCAATTAATGAATGCTCCCATGCAATGAAATTAAGTAGGCAGTAAAATTTACAAACCAATTAAGATAAATTGCTGTACTAAGATATAAGATTTTCTTGCCTAAAATAGGCAATATTGATATGGAATCCTACTCACATTTAAAATTGACCATATATTTACAATTTTATTTATCTGTATGAGTATTGTTTACGCTATACTCATTTTCAGCAGATCGTAAATTTAAAAATTTAGAGGCAAATAGGTACCTGTTTAAAACTTATGATTTGATTTATATTAATATAGATATAACCTACAAGCAAAAGATCTCGTAACTGTATGTAAATCGTAAGTAAAAGRGATAGAAACTGATGTATTGTCAAATCATAGGCACAAACATAGTTTTAAGATGAAAATTACAATTAGCTATATAAAGACTACAAATGTCCACGGAACTAGGAGTTATTGGAAGATTTAAGGATCCTATATCTTAAGCTTTATCTCTCTACTTTCACTGTTTCCTTAACAGTGATTAAAAGCTATTACCCTCTGGAGGGTGTTCAGTGCCTGTTGCAAAACAGATTCTTAAGACACKAATACCAACTTCAGGTGGTAACATCTTATGTTCCTCCATATGTCTAGGACGAGAATCTTTCCTGTCAGAGCACCACGACCCTTTGTGTCTCTATAATGGGAAGCTGGACGTAATATCATCTGAGCTTTAACTGAGACTAATGATCTGTAGTGGAAATATGTACCTGTGAAAGACAGTTTTGGGCTACCTTCAGCATCAATCACATGTTTGTGTACTTATCTGATGTGCTTTAACTTAATTCTGTACTTTGCATGTATCACGTCTGGTTGTAATGGCAGAGGTTGTCACCTATGCTGAATTGTGTGGGGCATATTTTGCTTGTTGATGGATATATGCACAACATGTTTGTCATCTTACCAGATTAAAGAAGAAGAAGAATTAAAAAAAGATGCATCGGATCCTTATGTCGTTCCCTTAGAGGAGCAGCACTCAAGTCAATACAGCTGTATTTATTTACACCTCTTTAGGGACTGATCTCATATTTCCAACCAAAAACCATGGAAATGAATCATACTTTGTTTATATTGATGACTTGACTAGGAATAAAACAATTCCTCAAGTTTTCTTTCATGTATAACTTCTTCCAGTTCACTTTGAGATTTTGAAAATTTAAATGGTAATGCTAACAGCAACGTTAGACAGAACTGATGCTCTCAGTGGGTTAGTTTGCATTCAGTGATTCTAGTAGAATCAAATTAAATTTGCAAAAGCAGCAGCAGCCCTGGATTCCATGTGATCATCCTTTATTAATTAGCATTGTGAATAAGGCAAGAAGCACGCATTGCTGCACAAAGATAACTTAAATGCAGACAATTACCCACGTCTCAGCAAAGCTGCAATGTACAACAGGAATCTGTGATACACCTCAAAGTGAGCTGTACATTGCAGATCACTGGGATGCTCCTTGCTGATGCAGTATGTTTCATCATGTTGCAGCAAATTACTACCTTGTCCCTTTGCTGCATCACATAACCTGCTAAAATAACAGAAACCTTGCTGCCACTCTCAGATATATGCCTCTACAGAGAAACATTAGGCTATAAACAGAGAACATCCTTAGAGATGTTACTTTACAAAACAGGAAAAATATATTATCATATCAGTGAAATGGAGGGTTCTTATACAAGATTCCTCCTTTCCTCCATCACTTTGGCTTTGATTTTACACTTTTCACAAAACCTTCCTTTATATGAAAATTGTTAGGTAGCTTAGAAGTGAGAAGTGTAAAAATATTAGTTGAATGAGTGTGAATTAGAATTTAATGAATTTTCACATCTAAAATTTCATGAAACGATCATCAAAGTCACTTTCAAGACAATTAATTATTTTACTTATGATAACTGGAAAACAATATTTGAGTATGCTTTCTTTCTGAGATATGAAATTGAGAGAACACTTTTATTAGTGTGTTAATGTTATACATCTCATTCATAAACCGAAATATAATGGGAATAGCATAATCTAAGGATAAGCATATTTTAGGCAGAACATGCTTTGTAGATTTCATTATGTGCATTACTGAATTATAGATTTTGTTTTTTKTGTGATAATACTGGTTTAAAAAATAATAAGATGACCTTTGATTCAATAAGCTTTCTGTTCTCAGGTCAGAATCTGATTTTATTTGATGCATTGCTTTGCTAAAATAAATAGCAACAATATTTTCAAATACTTCTCAGTTTAAAAGCTCTCAAAGGAACAGAGGATTTGATTTTCAACCAATTACTACAAACTTCTCTACTTGCTTTTTTTGTTTTCCCGGATTGTCACTTCCATGTGTTACATTGTCATCCTATTGTAGTTAAATTCATCTTTTTAATTGAATTCCATTACATTTACTGTTCCTTCCATAAATACTTGTTATCACCCTTTGTAGTATTTGACTAAGAAATAATTCTATAGTCATATGAATGTCATAGTGTGTGATTTCACAGGAATGCCATTTTAATTCATTAATTTAAAATACTTGCAATGGCTATATGGAGAGAGAAAAGATTAGAAAAATTTGTTTTCATTCAAGCAGTTTGGAATTGCATGCAATTTCTATTAGCCATGAAAAATTTAAGGAAACAAATACTTCTTCTACAAATAATCAGAATCAGAGAAGTAACTTAAGTGTGTGGAGGCATTGCTCTCTGAACCATGTTCAAATGTTTCTGGCCTTCCATTAAAATTATCCCCTAAGGAAATGTTCCTCAAATCCTTAACAACTTCAGAAGTCAATACTTCCAAAGTATTAAAGTAATTCTTTTAAGGGCTTATGATGGGTTTCCTATTTTTATAACTAAGAACTGATATGATAGCCGCTGACGTAAAGGACCTACAAGTTACCAAAGATGAATTACAGAATTGCTTAGTCCAAATTTGTATGCTGTACAACAGAGTTCAGTTTTACTCTCTAGAGTTTGGTTACAATGCAACACATGTCAGAAAGTGCATTCCAGAGTCCATCATGTCAGTGTTCATCTTCTAGCTAAAGAATAAAAAGATTATGAAGCGCAACATGTGCAGGCAGTAGGAAAATACAGTAAATGCAAGGTTAAGTTTTTGGAAGAAAATGCTGAACTGGGGATTGGAAGTGGCCATCTGAATCTCAAGATCCAGTAAATGTGATTTGCCTTTGCGTTTAATTACTATGGATTTACAACAGAGGGAGGGTTAGATAAAAGATTATAAGAACAATGCTATTTATGGCCTTCTGTGCAATACTTGAGTGGTTTTWCTTTTAATGACGACAGGATTGAGCAGTATAGAAATGGTGAACATTATCCAGTTCAGGTTCTTTTCTATTGATTTCAGTATTTAAGTCCCAATCCATATGGCATGTCAATGAGAGTTTCCTATAGTTTCCTGTTCGTACTTTTGTGGATCTAGATTTGAGCTTTGAGGGAATTAGGAACTTGATAGATGCACGGACCTCTATAGGATAGAATTTTCTTGGAAATCATTGAAATTGTATATATTGGTGAAGCTGTGAAACCTCCTCTAGTTCCCATAAACACTTATCTAGTCAGCATGGTACGTCTTGGAGTGCAACTGGGAAATACTATATAAGAAAAGGGGAAAGTCAAGGTATGATACCATGGGGATAAAGCAACACACTTAAAAGATTTTAGAGCTGTTGTTACAGTAAAACTATTCTCCATATGACATCAGCAAAAAACTTAGCCAATGCTAGAGAACATTTATACTAGGTAAAATGTAGGTAGACCATAGAAGCTGGTTGAGGAAATATGGTAAAAAAAAAAAAAAAAAAAAAAAAAAAAAAAAAAAAATCACTCCAGCTGCTCCAACTGGAAATCCTGAGAGAATCTTTCTAGATAGGTGAAAGGAAAGCAGGTAGGGAAAAACTCACCTACAACGTTGCATGTAATCTGGAGGAAATTGAAAGAGCCAGTGTTTTGGGTTGATGAAAATATGTCAATAATAAAGACTATGTCATCTGTAATTCATTTAATTACTTATTTTGTTATTGCCTTGAGTGACTTGTTAAAAATGTGGTTTAGGGAATTATTCTCAGGTTAACGAAGGAGATTCCCTTATCAGAAGAATGAGATCTCATAAACATACTACAACATGTGGCTGAAATCCTCAATCTTTACATTTTAAGCGAAAGAAACAGATATTTTTACAAACAAAAGATATCAGTAGACTTTAGGGACTGGCCCAAGGAACAGAAAACTGAGTCAGAGGTGTAACCAGGGCAAACAGTCAGATCCAAGCATTTTGGAAAGTGGATTTCTACAACTGGGTCTAAATGAATAGGGAGAAAAAGGTGAAATTTCCTGAAGAAATGGCAACAACCWTGGGGAGTAATGAGTACTAAAGTCAGATTTTAACAGCTGTTTTGGGAACAGGCGATGGTTTTAAAAGCTGTTTTTTCACCTGAAGTAACCTACTTTTAGGATAAAACAAGTAAGCAAAAATTATGCTCATGTGCAGAATCTGATTGCCTCAGYTGTAGCAGTGGCTTCCTAAAACACAGGCGTACACTGGTCAGAATGCATGTGATGCAAGGTCTTCTCTGTCCTCTCTACTAATAACAACAGTTTCCTTTTCTTTGATTCCTGTTGCATTTAAACATGATGTTTAAATAAATAGGATTAGAATTACAATATCGACCAGAAAAATAAAACAAGCAAGTAAGCAAACAAATGAAAAACCAGTGGGCTCCAGCATCATTTTATCCCATAAGTGAATCCAATTGATAAGTCTTGAATTTTGGCCAGCTCCTTATTACCAAAAGAAATAGCAATACCAGCACTGTGACATTGCAATGCTGGAAAACACAAAACAGTAACAGAACAGTAACAACAGCAAAACAAGTGCATGGTGCTGTTTTCCTGGAACACTGAAAATGTATAAATCCATCCTGTTTACTTGAAATAGTCAATTCATGAAATTGGTTCTTGAGGATAAATCTAATTTCAGGACCAGACAATGGCCAGATACTGGAACATAATGAAAACGTCAGAAAGAGTGTGCGGTCATCAGAAGCTAACGTTCAGCTAGATCTTAATGTCAGAACTGAAATTGAAAAGAAACCTCTGATGTGTTCTGTAGACATATAAAAATAACAGCATGGTGATTCAGATACAATTGCAATTCCTTTAACATAATCTGGAGTTACTGTGTATGAACATCAGAGGCAGAATTTTTCTGAGTTCTGAAAATATCTGCTCATTTGGAAAAGCACATATGACTATATTCATGTCAAGAACTGTAATGAGGAAAGAAAATTATATAAAATTAATTCATCTTGTGACAAAGATTATAATAGAAGTGGAGATTAACTCCGTGAAATAAAATGGTCTGATATTTAATACTCTACTTACATGTCTTAAAATAGATGTGTGCAATCCAGAGAGTCAGCTTTAAWGTTTGCATTTTCATTTCCTTTAATTTGTAGGTGGTTTCTGTAAAAGTATGAAGCCAAGCAAATAGATACTGTAACAACTCTTCCTCAAGCTACATTATTTCACAAATACTTTTGAGGCAGCTGTGACCCAAGAATGCTTAATAAGGCTTACTTAGGTACCATTGTCCTTTCAAGCTGTTGACGTTACTAGTTCATCACTACGGTTTTGAAATCAGAGTAGTCTACATTTTTACAGACAAATGAAAAAAAAAMCRTTTGTAATTTTAGTCTGGATCCACTAAAGTCTACATTTTAAAAGTATTTAGAAGCACATTAGATCATAAAAAAATAAATTCATTTGGATAAGACTAGTATAAAATTAAATATACTTTTCATATTGTAACTAGTCTATCCGGTACAGTAAAAGTCCTTTCTAAACTATAATGAGATAAATTACTGTTAGTCATTTTCAAGGCTCAACTAAAAGTCAGATTATGTGATTTTTTATATTTAAAATGTATTTACTTTAGACAGCAAAATTTGAAATGACAAAATCAGATAAAGTAAATAAAAAGAGAAATTCATAAACAATAGCTAAAATATGGCACACATATTATTCCAATAGATTTTACTTACAACATGAAAAATAACAATAGAACCTACTAACAAGTACTATTACTATTTTTTTCCTTTAACACGAAAAATCTCAATGGACAACCAAAAAAACAAGAAAATCAAAGATTTTGAACAAGTTGAAAACTATCAGAGCATTTCTCTCTAATGGGAAATTTTTATTTCTAAATATACGTTTCATATTACTGGCAAGGCTCCATTGGCTGTGACTCTTGAAGTAGACTAGCTCTAGTTGGCTATAAATATGTTGCATTTTGTGATATGCCTGCTTCTCATACAAATAGCCTACAAAGGATGCCAACTGCTATCTTACTAATGCCATATTAGCAGTATAGTAAATCACCAGCAGGATCATCTGTCTACAGAGGATGTCCTCTAGTTGTACCTGTAAAACATGTTTGATTTTGATACTGACAGTAAATCTGGGCTTGAGGGAACACCAATGTCAGAAGCTTAAAGGGTTTAGATACATCATTGAATTTTATAAGGATTAGATATTACAGTTATTAAAGAAATTTTTTTTAGACATCGCTTACACAGGGGACAAATCTTAACATCTTTGCATGAGAAAATATCCAAATAATTCAATACTAATTTGCTTCTTCCAAATTTCTGAGAAACTGATCATAACGTAACACAGGCTATTTGAAAGACAGAAAAGAACAGACTCTCATATCAAAATATTTGCAGTCTTTTTGCATATATTGCTTTTAATAAGTTAAATGTTCCAAACCAGGTAAAAGAACAGAAAACGTTGAGAAGCAACAAACAAACAAACAAACAAAACCCAGCCTTATTCTTTGGTCCAAAGAAGCTGTGTAATTCACATTAAATGGAAAACTTATGATTCTGTTGCTTGTTGCGTATTAGATGCATCTGATCTACAACAAGCTACAAAAATTATAAATGTGCAATATAMTGAGGATATAAAATAGATTAACTTCATTGGGGTCTGAGAACCAGCTTTTGAAGTAGAGAAACCTTCTTTAATCACAGAGATGCAGATTTTAATAGAAACAGTCACAGATGTTTGAGTTCACATTGTGAAGTACCGTATCATCTACAAATGTCTTCTTTCCGTAAACTAGGTTCTTTCTTTCCATTTTACCAGCTGTTGCAGTTACCAACTTATTTATTAGTGTGTTGTATGTTGTTGTAAAATGGTACCTCCTGGATTTTAAACAAGTCATTTTGGAAAAAAAGAAAGGAGATAGAAGAAGATAGGCAAAGCAAATACAGCTTTGATACCCACAAAAGTATTACATTACATTTTCTGACACTTTCATATGCAATAGGTAAGTTTATTTCTCTAATTTTCAATGACTTTCAGAGATAATTTTAAACTCCAATTTATCATAAAAATGACTGAATTTTTATTATATTTATAGTCTCTTTTGTAAGAGTCAACAAACTAGGACAAATGCTATAAGTCTGTGCTGCACTGTGCCCTGTAGCTGGGTTGACCATGGATCCCAGGGAGACACTAAGTGAAGTCAAACCACGACACAACAGCTGGTGGTGTAAACAAGAAAAGTAGATCATCCATCTTGTAGGACACCTCAGTGTCCTAATACTTTCAGTTCACAGCAAAAATAATATTTCAAATATCCATTTAGCAGATCTGAGTGGGTGTGAGTTTATAAGAGCCATAAAATAAGAGGATAGTTGAATTTATCTACAAGAATGTACTCTGAACACGGTTTTCTTCCATATGGAACCCTGGGCCCTGGATTTGTTTTAAAGGGAACAACAGAGAACATTTTACCCCCCTGCCATCTGTCTGGAGAGGTCATAATTGGGCCGTAAAAACTGAGGTAAAATATGAGAATCTCAAAGGAGTGCTAGCAATATTGGTAACTTCAGAATATACTATTTCCGCATAGAAAAGAAATTTCTCTCAACATCCCTCGTCCCCCACCTACCAAACACACGCACATACATAAAAGCTGCTGCTAACTTTACTGCTGAAGCACTTCATACATGTTTTCAAATGTGCCAACACCAGGCAAAACCCTTTCTTTGCCTTAGCGAGTATATGTACGGGACATAGACACCCTGTCCTACAAGGCGGTGCGCTCGATAGCTTATTCCAAAATAACTCTGTTCGAGCAGGCATTTTGGAAAACCTGAGGGTTAGAGAGCTCTTTCGTCCAGCAGTCTCACCGGGGACATCCCTCCTACGAAGCGGAGCGTCCCTTTCCTTCTACAAGGAATGCTGTACYGGGAATTTGGATACGAACAGACTTCAATAAGCAGAAAAACAGCACCAGGCATATTCAGAGAAAACCAGCATAGGTAAAAATCCCTAAATGAAAAATCCTRCTCTCCAGAAGCTGCATGTCAATATACTAAACTCAGCTGGGAGTCAGGAGAAGATACAAAAGCTGCCCGCGACGGTCTGTAAGCCTGAGAGCAGAGCTGCTGCTGTAAAACGAGCAGAGCAGCGCTGCAGGCGCTTTGCGCGCTCTGCGGCGAGCCCAGCACCCCGGGCTTGGGAAGGCCAGCTCGATGCGTCGCAGGCACCTCGTGAGGCACAGGGATTTTTTTCACCTAGATATCGGCTTTATCAGGGATAGAGAAGGAAGCCTGAAATCGTGCACAAAGTCAGTGCTTAGCTATTTTAAGAGTAGCAAAGTCACTGCAAAGAAGCCAGGAAGCTTTGTATTGCTCTGATGAGCAGGGCCTGGAAAAAAAAGGAATCCTCCTAACGGAGCTGACAACCTCATTTTTCTGCAGCAGAGGCTTCCTGCAAGCCTCACGCGTGAGGTTTCAAAGCCCCACTCTGACGCTTCAGACCTATGATATAGTAACCACAAACGAGAGAAGAGGAAGGAGCRTTCTTGTGTTTGCTGTTCTCATTTTCTGGTAAAGTGTAAATAGCTTCTAGCCTTATAGACTTTGACATTAAAATCTTTGCTGATATGGGCCTGCAATTTCATCTCTCCCTTTTATAACAGTATTTTAATCCCTTAGAGATGTATATTCTTTCTCTGCAAGAAGGTCAGTCATGTGGAACGTTCTAGGCAGAAACTTTTCTTTCAGAGAAAGAGAGAGTTGCTTTAGGGACAAGCCTGTTTCTTTATTCTAATATATTCTTTTTTTAGTGCCAGTGACTCTTTCGATTCTTTATCAAAGTCAAAAGACTGCACACACTTTCTCATCCTTATATCTGCCTACTTTTAATCCACTAAAGGAGAGGACTTTAATATTTAAATTACATTAAAGTATCACATTCTTTTCTTTCTTGCCATCTTTATTAGACAATAGAGTTTTCTCCAATTCAGGCTGAAGAATGTTGCTTTTTGCTTTCATTATAAGTCCATTCTAATATAATATTCTATTTTTAACTACTCAGAAAAAACTTTGCATTGAAACAATTGCAGTATCTGAGTACCTCTATAAGCCTAAAAAAAAATCTTCATATAACTACAGAATTGTTTTGCTGTTATTTTTATTCTTTTTACCATTCCAGTGACACAAAAATTGTGAAGGCGTACAACATTGTGCACCGAGGGCCACTGCAAATCACGAACTGGGGAAGCCTATTGAAAAACCACTTTTAGTCCATTTACTAATTGCTTCAAAGCAGAGGTGGCCAAAGGAATCCCTGTGAGATTGAATAATATGTGTATTATTCACATATTATTCACATATTATTCAGTAATGAATAATTATTCATTATGCAGTGAGAGTGAATAATGATTAAGTGAGGTTTAGCAGATCCTTTGCATTCCTAGGAGGAAATCCAGGTTCCAGCATCTTTGTTTCTCTGCACCTGTTTGTGATCTTCTATGATGGTATTAGGTCAGGACCTTCTTTTCCATTCTTTTCTTCTCTCCACTGTCCTACTCCTCAGTCACACTTTATAAGCTTTTAGGTGTTATATAGGGCCGATTTCTTTCACTCTGTGAGGACTACACCAGATTGACCTCAGACAGTTGGCTGTCACTTCACATTCCATTCTACTCTCTGTGGTCTTCAGAAGTCTCCTTTTATCACAATATTAGTTTCAAGGCAAGTTACACACTTTGCTGCAAGGTCAATTTCTCACTTGCCAGCTTATTTAAAATTGTTTTGGGGGCCTCCACTCTTATTTCAATAAAAATGCTTCCCAGTGATTATATTTGTAATGCATTTTGTAACTTATGAAAAAGCAATTTAGAATCCCTATATAAAAAAATGAATGTTTTGACTAAGAAATATTGAGATTTGGCTATCAAAATTGTTAGTTTTCTGCACACTTGCTGTTTCAATCAGGAAAGCCATCCTATGGCCTGGGAGGTCRCTTGCAGATACTATATATGTCTTTCCTTGTGTTTACGTGGTCCTCTATCTGTAGACAAGGGCTCTTCATGGCTGTTTTCTGCAGATTAACACAYGCTTTTGCCTAAGTTATTGGTACATCCAACAGGATATTGTGAAAAGATTTAGATGCTTACAAGCTGGGAAAAAAATGTCTTTTATGTGTCTACTTCCTATACTGGAATCTAAACTCCAAAGTTAGGGTCCTTCTGTGTGGTTACACTTACAGCCCTCAGAGAGATGATTCAGAACACCTGTGTGCAGTGGTGCACCCGAGCAGGATGACTGCTTAGCACCATSCTTTGGGAAAAGCTAATTGTATTTATTCTGGTTGCATGTTTACTCAGAATAATTCCTTGCATGTCCTTCTGTAATCTATGCCTTGGCTCATCAGGTTGTTTACTTTCTTCTTCTTCTTCTTTTTTTTTTAGAGTAATTATTCACTCTTGGAGCTTGTTTTTATAGTTTGTATAGGCTCTAACTTGTATTTGTAGCTTATATAGACTCTAGCTTTATTTGTTACACTAGACATCTCTTTTTTTATTTTTTCTAAAATACGAATTTTGCATTTTCATTTATCTTAAAATTCCTGTCTTTCCTTACACTTGTAATTTTACCTGCAGCTATATATCAAGTGTCTTCTCTCCTTGCATTCAGTTCCTAAGTCTTTATTCTCCTGTTGTCTGTCCTGAGAATTACCTCTATCAGTATTCTAGTCCACTAGACTACCTCCACTTTACATTTCCCACAGATCTTCTTTAAGACAGGCCAGCTTTCTCCTTGCTTCTGCTTGGATGTCTATTGACCTGTCTGTCTATTGACCTGTTCCCTGCAACTTCTTTTTTCAGGTTCAGATCGTGCTGGTTCCTCGTGTCTCGCCTAGATYGAAACTGACCACCGACAACTTCCTCTGCTCCTCGGCTACCCCCTGAGCTGTACGTTGCTCCTCTGTGAGCATTTAGTCATAAGTTATTTGAATCCTTTTTTCTTTTTCAGTGTCAGCTCTGAATCCATCTGTAACTSTAGTGACACTTCCTTGTCAGTAATATCAATTACGGAGACACCTTTAATTTGTTCTTTATCTGTCCCAAAGTTACAGGGCTCAGCCAGTTCAATGAAGGACTTAACAAATGCTTGATAGTGTAAGTTGAAGTGAATAAATACACTAAATACTTCTGAAAATTCCCTGGCAGAGCATTCTTTCACATACAAAGTGTTGTTGAGAGATCCTTTATTGGGATAAGTTCTATGATACTTTTTGTTTGGAAAGTACTTACTCAGTTTATTTGGTAAAGAAAGTCAGAATGGTACAAGTACAAAAAATCCATCTTCCAGTGCAAGCAAAATGTCAAGGTATTTATGTTTATATAAGTCTATTTAAGATACGATTCTACTTTATGTTGGGTAATGGGAACCACAGCAGATTCACAAGATCTTTGGCTTCAAACTGGAAAGTCCTGTAATATTTACYGAGGACTTTCAATAGTGACATGATTTGTCTTTTTAGTTTTAGTTATGCTAATAATTCTCTTTGTGCTCCTGTTTCCATGATTCCATAAAACATAGATAATGTTAACATCTAGAGAGGGAATAATCATTATTTCTTCTTTTATGCCTTAATTATAATTACTTTTGTCAGTAATTTCCAATGATTTTAACTTATAGCTAAGTATAAGTTTCTGGTATTTTAGTTGCTACATAAAACAGAAAGCATACAATATGGGAGAACATGAGGGGAAATATCTGTTTTATAGACCCATGCCAGTACACTGGGACTTTTATGTGGAAAGCATTAGTAAAACATTGTGTATCTAATTTATCTGTGAATAAAGTCTTCATGACTTAGGAAACTCCATCAAAAGCATTTGATACAACATTTTTTTTATAAGACCTAATTTAAAAAGTCTTAAAAGTCTTTGGCTTTTGATTTTGATTTTTCTCCTACCTACCTATTTCACTATAGAATTTCAGATCATTTCTGCTCCTTGAATAAGTGTAAAAGTTTTAGAAATAATGATTAAAGATGAAAGGAAGTAGAAATAGGAAATAAACTCCTCCAAAACCAAAAGTTCCACCTTCAGTGTCAGGATTTGGTAAACCCAGCAGTTTTATAAAGCAAAAGATAAAATGTCAATTATGATATTCTGACCTCTTGTGTTGTAAAGAGCTAGGAATTGACAATTAAAAAAATCAATGTGTACAGTAATGCAGTTATTGACATTTGTTCTAAAAGAACCATGAGATTGAGTAGTAAACAACTGTTCCTCTGCCCTCTACCATATATATTCAAAATGTTTTGCAAGAGCTATTTTTTCCAAATCAAGAAAGATTTATTTTTTCTTACGCCTTTTGGGATATTTTGAAATAAACTAACATACTTCAAAGCCCCCCCCCCCCAAAAAAAAAAAAAAAGTGTGAAAATTGGGTTTTGTCTCTTCCTTCATTTATATCACTTACTAGGGATGATGACCAACCTCACTATTATTGGTAAGTTTTTCAGAAGGGCAATAGGTAGGAAAGAAGGAGTCTAGGTTAGGTACATATTTATATACAGACACACACACACACACACACACACACACACACACACACACACACACACATATATATATATACATACTCCTATATGTGAATACCTAATGGGATGAGACTCTGAATCCCTAGGTACATCCAACCGTGCTAATTTAGGTTCTGAAAAGCATCTAAATACTACCTTCTGTTAGTGCTAATTTTCCATGTTTTCTTAACAATTACAGTGTTGCAGCTATACTGGCAGAACTTCTGTGACACTGCRACAATCCAAACGTGAGTTAAAGTTCGAAGCAAACAGAAGAAGAGTATTGAAATATTGAAGGTACTGCAGTGACCCTCCAGGTCTTGGAGGCTCTTGGTTGTCCCAGGATGTAACATGCCTTTCTGTGCCTTTCTATGATTTTGACCAGAAATGTCTCTTAAATGGAACTAATAGACAATTTCACAAAAATATTGATTTATTCAAATCAGRATTTTCTTACAAAAAAGTGTTTTACCACAAAATTTAGACAATCAGAAAGACTACTTTGCTCGAAATAAGTTACTCTGTCAAGTCCCTTGGGTGTGTCTCAGACTGAATGTTTTACTGTCCATCTTCTCTGTTTCTGCTTACCTTTTGCAAGGAAAACAAACAGGCTTTCTGGAAAACTGACTAAAGGTTATCAGACTCTCCATCATTAAGTCGGCTACACAGAGAACAGAGTTTGCAAGAATTTTATGGCTGATAGCTCATATCACACATGAGGTGAATTAATAATATGGATATGAAGAAAAACAATTTATTAATGTTAATAACTCCTCCAATAAAGTTTCCAGGAGGACCTATAGTGATAAATTGAATAATTATGAGTATAATTATGACTAACTAGAACCATAATTTCRTGCTAATGCAATAATAATGACACAGAAGTGTAGATCATGAATTTTAATTGCTCAGTTATTTCAAATTTCCACAAGGAGAGACCAAAAAACCCTCAGATTTAAAATCTGATGAAGTTATGCTTTGCTGAAAAAAAAAAACCCCTCTATTCATTGCTAAAAAAAAAATCTTATTTTAATTAGTGATCTAGTACTATCTTGAAAGCAGGAGATGGATAGTTTGTGGAGTACACATGAATCATCTATTAATCCTCTGTTGCTTCTGAGGAAAAAAAAAAAAAGTACGTAGAAGAATTATGGTTAAGTTAAACAAAGAGTTGTAGCACTTGTGTTTTACTTCATTTCTTGGGGAGTCTATGTAGAGTATAATCATCTGAATAAAGCAGTGCAAGTATCTAGCAATGGTATCAAGTGCAAGCTGCATCYCATAGACAAATGTAGCTAGAGGTCAGACTAAATTTTTTCCAAATCAGTTTAGGCTGGGGGATAGTGAAGTCAGAAAAAAAGGAAGGAGTTAGTGAAACCCATTGAAACCCACCAGTTTCATTCTTGGGGATTTATTACAATAACTAATGAATCTTTGGCTTTAGGATGACTCRGAACAATGCAACACAGAGTCCAAGGTGGTTACTGTTGTTGATTTAGCACAGAGCAGATTTGATTTAATGGGCCCCACTGATGATGTAAACCCTTAGTCCATTAAAGCTGCTGGGAATTAAAATTAGTGGAGCAATGTTAATATATAATGCCTAGGGATGTGCWTCCTGTTCTGTATTTTTGTTTAGGTAGGAAAGGATTATCAGTTTATTTTAAAAACTGGAAAAAAAAAAGCCTTGGCTCCAAAAATGAAGTAAGACCTATTTATCTGTTGATAGCAGTGATTGTGATAACTTATTTACTTTCTTTCTATACGCCTTCAAGCATGTGAGAAAAAATACATTTATTAGAAGAAATTTACCTATGATTTTATGTGTTTCTCTGATGACTAGTTGATTAACCCAAATGACCTACAGGAAAAAGCCTCTGGTTTGTTCTGACCACTAATCCCCAGGGATTGCTTGCAAAAGCTGCAGTTGGCATGGGCCAAACTCATACCAGGGAGTACGCTAACACTGCAACTGGAAGGATTTTGCACAGTATTGTTAAAGCCCTTCTCCTTGCCCTGTTTTGTTAGAATAGGTAGCTCTGATTCCCCCCCCCCCCTTGCCTGGACCCTTCACATCCAAGGCCATGGCAGAAGTTGTTTTCATGTATCTCAGGTTAAACCCTTTGCAGGGTTTATTCTGACCATAAAACTTGTCAGATTTTGAAGATAAATTTCAAAGATTACTTAGAGTGCTTCTAATGGCACCAAACTATCCTTTTCCACCGGAAAAATATTGTTGGCAAATTGCTCAGTCTGTTAGTTATAGGAACAGTAGAGAGTCTATGGCCAAAGTTATAAAAAAAGATGAAGATTATCACAGCCTGACACAAAGCATTCTTAGCTGTACTCTGAGTCCCCATGTAATATTGTAAATGACAAAAATATGAACTCAAATTGGAGATTCTGAGATATTTCAGTATCTATTGATGATCTGAAAAATTCCTCAAAATAAATTGTTAGTTATATAAGCCTTGTTCCATGAAAAATGATTATGGGCAACAAATTTGTCCTTGTGAGTTAAGGATGTGCTAAACACACATAGGATGTCCTTAAAAGCATTACTGAAATCAATTTAGTTTAAGTACATAATTAAATGTGATCACATGCTTAAGAGCTTTGACTAGTTATGGAAAGCTGAATCTAGACTAAGTCAAAATATGAAAAAAAGGAAGTAAATTAATAATTTTAAATGTTGACCACGTCACTTTATCTGCCTATCATCTGCATGTTTATGCTAAAACTACAGGAAGTTTTGAACTCCTCTGAAAGAATACTTTTTTAAATAGTTAATATTATTGTGTTTAAATTCATGACAAAAAAATAAAAAGGGAAGAGGAAAGGAAAGGCAAAGGGAAAGGAATCCTGAAGAAGAGTACTATTCCTATATTCTTTTTTGGAAGTGATTAAAAAAAAAAAAAAAAAGTAAGTATGTAATTTCTTTATTTAATTGATTTCTGATCTTTTTTTGATAAGCACTTATGATTCATATAGTGCAGCTATCAGCAATTGCAAAYATTTGTTTAAATTAGATTTTAAAAATTGGTTGAAATAGAGCAGAAGTAATCAACAGTAAAATCCATTATATACAGCCACAACACTGGTTATATCAATAATTTTGATAAAGAGTGTCCAAAATATGATTTTAGCTCAGTGAGTATGGAGAAGGGAAATTGTACCAGTGCCTGCAGACAGGAGAACCTCCAGCACTGTCTCATGAATGTCATCGAAGGTGTGACTTGGCACTCTGAGTTAATGGCAGCATATGTAATTAAATTTTCTTATTAGTGGGAAAAAGATTCTAGTTAGAGTCAACAAAGATAGCAGAATCTGTGCTTGTATTAGCTATAGTAAATATATAGCAATGTGGCTAAGTTACCACAAGATATCTAGATTTAATCTTTCTATAGCTAGTTAACCTGAAGCTGTGAAAGAAGTAACTCTGAGTRAATATTGCCTGTCTGGGCAGGTAATAATTCATGCTAGTTCACCAAGGTTAGATGAACTACGTTGAACCTGAAAAACAAAACAAAACAATAATCTAAGGAATATCTTAATTTCATTTAAGAATATTTTCCATTTTGCATGAGTRAACATGTTCAATAGCATTCTAATAGCCCCAAAATGCATGAAAATGGAATACTTAATATGAAATACGTATAATGAAAGATATAACATAGTAAAAGCTAGTTTCCCCCAAAAATGAAGCAGTATAGAGCAGTTACACATAGGACTGAATTGAAATTAATCTTAAAATTTGATGCCAAGTTTTTTTTTTATTTAAAAATATAAAAATTAGATGTTACAACATCTGAGTTTTCTGCATGTCAGCCTAATGCCAAAATCTTTGCGTCATCTGTTCTTTCTCATATTTAGATTTTCAAGAAATATTATTTTTAGCAAATTTCTTCCTATTTATGATCTGTAGGATAAAATTATGACTCAGGCTTTCATTGGTAAGTTATTTGCCTGAAATCATGAATGTGAAGTGCTGCACATGGCAGTCATGAATTTCAATAGTCAATGAGTCAATATGCTCATTCTAACACAGCTCTCTGAGAAGCCTAAGCAGTCTCATTCTGGGACTATCCTGAGATGAAACTCTTTCATACTTACAAAAACTCRAGAAAATCTAAGAGGGTAGGTCTCTGAGAGACCTCTTTTATAGGTAACTTTATGGGTCCTAAAGAATCCTTTTATGTTGGATGATTTACATTTTGAAAACAAAAAGCAGCAATAGCCACTGGCCCACAGTCGCATGGAGGAACATAAAAAGAATCTAGCAGCATGCTCAATTTAAGGGTACTCAACCCACTGGAAAAACTTTTTTCTGTTTTCTCATTTCCAACTACCGTTGGCCATTTCACAAAGGTACGGAAACAGCAGTATTTTCTGAAGAATTGGTAGGAGAATGATCAAGAAATTAAGAAGAGAAATGAGAAAAAGTAGACTCATGAAAGCAATGTGTGGCACAGTGCCTCAAGAGAGAGCTTCTAAATAAAGSTATAAAAAGTATCAGAGAAATAAAGAGGATCGGAAAACAAGCTACAGGATCAGACCAGGATAAATAAGAAGAGTTTCAGAAGTATAAAGAGGATGGAAACCAGCCTGAGGCATGAATGAGAAGTTGCTCCAAATTCTGCCAGAGATTTGACTGTCATCTGAATGTCCTAGTTTCATCTGGAAGCTATAATAGGATATAGTCATACTGTGTTTTACCTCCCTTTCTGGCATTTCCCTTTATGGCTCCCCTGAAATAAGGAACATTTTAAAACCCACATCTCCTCATCAGTTTGCAGTAGCTGACAATATCAGGCTTTAATTTGTAATACACCATGTCAGTCTGATTTCAACTACAGTGAAGCCAGATAACATTTCCTCTCACATAGACAGATAAAATATGAAGTGAATCTGATCAAAGGTTAATAATTACTATAATTCCCAGGAATGCTACATGTTTGAACAAATATTGAGGAGGGACTATTTAAATGAAAGGAATAAATTTCCAGTTCAAAATCTTTTTTTGTCATGATTAATAACTCTAGTAGATAGAAATGAATACAAAGTAGATAGTATATCCCTTATGCATTTTTTTAATCAAGCTATTGAGATGGAGTCAAAGAGGCTTACAATGAAATCTTTGAGATTTGACTTAGCTTGGTGATGTCTTTGGGAGGGAGGAAAGCTATAAAACTCAGCTCATGGGATGTTTGATGCATTAATATGTAAAATTTTGTTTTATAGACTCACATGTCTCAACTGAAGTTTTTAATATTATTATCATTATATTATTATCATTATGTTACATTTTATAGTTTCAAAATAAATTGCATTTGTTCAGGTCTTTCTTTCCCTGTAGAATAAGTGAAACTCTCTTTCCATTTGAGAACAATATCCTCATTCTGCCTTGAGTGTTTCCTAGCTCTGTTCACATTGCTTATGCTGTTTGGATATTACTTTTGGGAAATGTATTTTCTTCATGAGAGTATGAAGATAGAAGTGAATATACTGTGCTTTTCATATTACTCTGAAGTATCAGCAACACTGAACACATCCTAAATTTTGCATGCATATATATAGAAGCTAATCTATAATTTCAAGTAATTAGTTATTCTAAGTGACAAAATGAAAACATTCATGAATCATCTTTTTCTAAGATTTAAGAATCGGTCCACTGAATGTATTTTCCAAGATGGAACTTCTGTTAGTTCTAAGGAACTTATACATAACAGTAGTCACATTTTCTGCAAAGATTTTAACTTGCAATACTCCAACCCCCTTTCTCAGATTGTCTGAAAAATATGTCCAGTTGTTTTTGAGGGAAAAAAATTATTTATCACTTAATTTTCTTTAGTGTGAAATAAAATATGGCTGTTGACAAGCTATGCACTCTTTAATTGGCTTCTTTTTCTTTACACAGCAAAGTCAGGGCAGTAAGCAAAAGTAGTAAAATGATTTCTATATTCTCTTTATAGTATAAATRAAGAGAGGTCCTTATAGAGAGGGATTCAGAACACCTAAGATTCTATCTGATTTCTTACACTTGCTGTATAACTAGTCAAGACTCCAGATTAAAACATGTTTTGTGTTTACATTTAGCATGTGTGAATATTTTATCACAGTTTGCTGCAGACTGAAAATCTAATGTTTGATTGTATTAAAGGTTCTTTTTAAAGACTGTGAGATTATGTAAAGCCTTATTTCATTTCCTAGCATTTTGCCATATCCTACAGAGTATAAATATTTCAGTATAATTGAAAGTTGCATAAATGTTCTGAGTCTAGCCTTGAATTTTCTCTGAACATGATGATGATGAAATATCTCTGTAACTAAGAATAAGTTTTTGTTGAAGCTGGTAGTAAAATATAGGCACCTTCAAACTGTTACAGGAAAAGCTTTTGCTCATAGATTGTAGAGTAGGTAAAGTCATATATTCATTCATCACGTCCATATTTTGTAATTCCAAGTAAAATGGAGTAGAAGTCTCATATATATAAACATATACATACATATATATATATATATATATATATATATATATAAAGATCTTCACAACATCCCTTGTATTTTGGAGGAACATTGAAATTATTATACACTAGATGTATCACAGTGTGATACAGAATCATCCTGCTGTATGAAAAATCAACTAATCACAACTAATCAAAAGTCTTCCAAGTGTTTCTTTCATAATAAGAAWAGCAGTTGTGTTCAATACCTGTAAAATAGATTGTGTGATTGCCACTGGAAATTAATGAAATAGCCTAAGGCCCAATTCATAGATGGTCCTAATCAAAGAGTTATATCTAATATAGCTATATCTAATAAGAGTTATATCAACCTCCTTTTTTTAAATCTTATTTTGACATTACTTTTTCGTAAGTCAAAATTGCATCCTTTATGAGAATGCTGCAAGGGTATGTTTCTCCCAATTTTGGCATGAAACATTTTTTGTCTAAAATAATCATTTGCAATATATTCTTTATATCTTTTACTGAGACTTTCTACTGTAAAAAWTTCTGCTGAGGTTTGTTTCAAGGTGTGAGGTGAGGGAAAGAGCGTGAATTTACCTTTTAAAGGTCTTGACCAAAACTTCTGRTTGTTGACATCCAGAAGCACTGAAGAGGACTCCTGTTCTTAAAAAGTAAGAAAAGCAGGAATATTGAGGTTTATTAAGAACTAGTCTCATGTTATTGCTGGGACGAAGGCCCATGGTGGGCCTCAAATGGCACCTAGGGTTTGATTGTGTCTGAAGTTCATGCACAGAAATCCTATGTCATGAATTTATCATAATGGTAGAGAAATTGTGACTGGAATCAGTAACTGGAGTGTACTGGACAGTGATTTTTCACTTATGCTAATCTGAAGAACAAAACTCATTTTACCAGAGCTGCCCAAAGTTTTCTGGAAGGAAGGTGACATAGCTTATCAAAGAAACACTTCATCTCTATCAAAGAAACAGGAGCCTCATATTGAGGCTCCTACCAAGTTAGCCAGATATTTTTTTATCTTATGCAATTTTCAAAATAGGATTTTAAAACAAAACCATATTATTAAAACACATTATTTTGCTGCATACATTTTTGTATATAGGCATGGATACCAAATTACATCTTGAAAATCCTATGAAAAATATTTTWATATTGTGTTCTTATTTATTCATATCCACATTTAAATAAATAAATAAATAATTTTCTCTTAAATATTTCCATTATAAAACTTATACTGTTGGAATAGCAACATTCTAAATCACTTTAGTGATTTCTTAAAAATAAATACATACTAAGAAACTTGAGAGGAAGTGGGACTTTCAACATCATCTTTTGTGTCCAGTGTCTTTCTAATTACTAATCAGATTTTCTAACTATCTAATCTCTGATTTCAAAAAACAATACTTCACAAATAATACATGCTCATTAAAAATCAGGTCTGTCTTCTAAAGATGTTGTAATGTATTAGTAGTCCATTATAAGCCAAGAGTATTTAATTCTATGTAGGTTAGTATAGTTCTTAAAAGAGATACACAAGGGCATGAACTAAATAGAGATGATCAATCAAAGTTTACAAGGAATGTACAAGAAGTTTAACATACTGTTTATAGCAATATTTCCAATTACTGCTGGTGTGTGTGGTACATGATTATGCAGATTTGGTGCCTTAGAGCCATACTTGAATCTTTTTTTTTCTTGAGAGACTATGCAAATATAATGGCCATATCTTAATTGCTGTTGTCAAGTACCGATAACAGATTTATTGCTTGTGTATTTTGAAGCTTTCATTAACAAATGGAAGAATGCTTTGGCATTCCAGCTTTAACAAGAAGGATTAACTGTGCAGCAAATATGTTCATAAGCATGCCTCCTGGCCTTTCATCACATCATTGGAATAAAGAGGAAGCCGACTTGCTTAAAAATGACAGGCACTTCCACAGCTGTATGACGCAAAACTAATAATTGCATGTTCTGAGATGTGTGGGTTGCTTTGCATCTCTATCACTAAACATAAGCACATGGAARCCCTTTCTTTTCTTGAGAAGGGTTTTAAAAAGACGACACTGCTTTGCCTGGAAATTGCCTAGAAGCAGGTGTAAAATCAGTTCTTACAGCATGTTGATGTTTACGAGCAGTTGTGTGATGGTAACTTAAAAATGTTCTCGAGACTATCACAATGCTCRTCTCATATCCTGTCTTTGCACTGATTTTATAGTAGTACAATCTCTCCTTTCAATTTCAGTCATTATTAAAATTAGAGTTTTAGATTTTGTTGACTTTGCTCTCTATTTTGAGAGATATTTCTACAATATTTTAGCATTTTGACATAAAGCCAAAAGTTTGTTTAATGACTGTAAATTTTAATTTTACAAACATTTAGAAATATTTCACAGCCTTCTAGCTGAATCATAAGTAATAAGATTATATCAAAATTTAAAATRATATTAGGGGGAAGCTGAAATTTAATTATGGTATAATATCACATCTGATGATGATATCTATAACTACTTTGTGGTGCCATTTTCCTAAAAGCTTTATGTTCAAGGGTGGTAACAGCCTGTACAATTAGGAAAGTAGACAGACACTATCATATCTTACTAACCATTTCACTCAAAAGATACATTTTTGAAGCAGAGAAGAAGCATCCTTGAACAATGAAGCATAGTTACTAGTATGTAGTTTATGTAAATAAATATTTAAAATKATTGTCTATCCAATGTTATCAAGCAATGATCCTGTTGTGTTATAAAGCCGAGGTAAACATGCAGGCCAGGTCTCTGAACAAACATGCGTTACTTTCATTATAACTAGATGAGGAAAACTTTTAACTACCTGGCATATAGAGGCAATATACGCTAGCCATGGATTGATGCACCTGGACAAAATCCTAAAAGGACAGCAGCTGTATCCCTTCAAACACACATAGCACTTCCCAAAACTGCAGCACTTGCAGATTTCCCTCCTGTTCTCATCCTTGATTTATTTGAGGGGAAAACCACTGCAGATCAAGAGGTTTCCACACAGGAATAAAACCCATTAGTAGTATAATAGTGGCAATAATGCTGTCCTGTGTATTAATAGGGAGCAATAGTTAGTTTATGTATTTGTAAAGTAGAAGTAAAACAGGAAAATAGTGAAGCTATTTCCCCGCACTCTCTGTCATTAGCAAACAGGCACCGTTTTCCCAGCTTCAGCTTCCCCGTGTCTRCCCGACGCTAGCAGACAGGAACTGCGTAAGTTAGAGTAGCGGAGCGACAGAGGCAGTGTGTATCAGTTCGTGCCACCGCTGAGTCCACCTGCTCACCTGTAAGGAAAAATGAGACAGGAATAGGTAGGAATCAGTCACACGTGCACACAGTCGTGTGGAATGAAAGCAGAAGGAAAGAATAGGAGAGAGGGCAATCTGAACATGGGCTTAGTTTGACAGAAAAGGATGTATTCAGTGCCCCAAATTTTCTCAAAAAAAAAAAAAAAANAAAAAAAAAAAAAAAAGAAAAGAAAAAGAAAAAGAAAGAAAGAAAGAAAGAAAGAAAGAAAAGAAAGGAAAGTCAGCTGAGTTTGCCTGGAAAGAAAAGGAAAAAAATGTTACAGGATAACATGGTAGTAAAAAGTACTATCCCTTGCAAGAATTTTAAAATGAGGACCAGTGTCCAGAAGTTGATCTTATACTGCTTATGCTTATACTAACTGCAGTTTTGCACYGTAGTCATCTTTATTACCTGCAATCAGTAGTATCTTTCCTACTAYCACACTTTTAATCTACCTTGACTATTACATCATGTGGAAGCACAAAGTAAGTGACTCAGAGAGTTTAGGTGTGTGAACTTTGTGTAAGAACTAAGGACATAGTCTAAGGACTATGTCTCATATTTCTAGCCCTACTGTTGTCATCAGCCACTGTGTATAATAGATTTAGTTTCAAAATAAGGTGTTTCATTTCTAGATCTTGTGTACATCTTTGGAGAACAGAATTAAAAAGATTTTTGATGCTTATATGCTATCAACAAAAAAATGAATTGTCCATTAGTTGCTGTGATACAAGAAGGTTATTGATATTACCCTAAGTAAATCATTGACAGGCAGTGTAGAAATTATTTATAGAAGTAGGGTATGAGCATTTAATCGATCCTCACACAGTTAGAAAACATAATAATAAATATTTACACTGTTGAAAAAAGAAAGCAAGCTAAATATCATGAAAAGCGTATGAWGTAGATCAGTAAAGGATTGTTATTGTACTCTGTGCTCTGCTCTCTATTTCATTATGCATGTTCAAAATCACAGAATCACAGAATGGTTGAGGTTGGAAGGGACCTCTGGAGATCATCTAGTCCGACCTCCCTGCTCAGCAGGGTCACCTAGAGCAGGTTAGACAGGGTTGTGTCCAGGTGGGTTTGGATCATGTCCAGCTCTCACAGCTGTTCCTCGTAGGGGAGCTGCTCCAGTCCCCTAATTGTCTTTGTAGCCCTACGCTGAACTCTCTCCAGTAGCTCCATGTCTCTCTCATACTGGGGAGCCCAGARCTGGACACGGTACCTGAGATGAGGCCTCCCCAGGGCTGAGTAGAGGGGCAGGATCACCTCCCTCGACCTGCTGGCAACACTCTTCCCAATGCACCCCAGGAGACCAATGGCCTTCTTGGCTACAAGGGCACATWGCTGGCTTGCGGTTAACTTGTCCAGAATAAATCTGTTATACGCCCTGTGAAAACCTGAACCTAGTGACTTTTAAAGTCATCATTATTTTTTTAATAGCTCACTGATATGCATTGAGTATGCATGTCCTGGAATCATTTCTAACCACTGTGACTGAAATGCAAGGAAATACAACCAAGTCTTCACTTTTTTAAACATTAGCAAGTAGTTTTATTTATCTCAACTTTTGATGGCCACGAATGAATTAATTTGTGAAATCAACAGTTAAAATTGAATTGTAATTCTCATAAATTATTCAAAAGATTGAATTGTTTGTAGACTCCTGAATCTTAGGAAATTCAAATCCATCTATGAAGACATAATTGTAACTTTATTGAGATAAATTAAATTAGTATAAAACCTTCACTTTGAGAAATCAACAATGATTCAAGTCCTTTAAACTCTTTAAAATAATTTGCTTACAACACATTTAAACATAAATGACCATCAAATTGTGATCAAAGAGCTAGAAATGATTTTCATTGTAATTTATTTTCTTCCTTTATCAAACTGTCAAAACAGAAAGRCCATTTGTGTGATAGAATAATTTACACAATTGTGATGAATTTTCTTCTGTCAGAGTCAGATTTTTGCAGTAGCCATTAAGTTATCCCACTGATAACTTTATGCAAATATAATTGATATATTTTCTTTCTTCATTGCTTTTGTACATTTTTTTTATTAAGTTGTAATACAGAATTATCTACATAATTGAAACAACAAGGTAAAACCAAAATCATGTCAATTAATCAGTTGTTTAAATACTAGAGAATCATATGTTCAAGTTATGCAAAAAAAACAATAAATTTAGTTAATGAACTGCTTTAATACTGCATTCTACTTACTGGAGTACTGATTAAAGAAATCCATTCTCATATTGGGAAATGATGGGCAGAGATAGACATTTGTTACTATTGAATGAAGTGTTAATTAATAATAATTAATATTATATTAATTAATATTAATATTAATTAATAATAATGAAGTGATATTTAAGACTTYAGTGCTGAATGCTGCAGGGGATTGAACTGTTACTGAATGGATAGGCTTCGTATGTGCATTTAGCTCCTATCTGCCTGTTTTGGGAGGTGGGGGGAAGTTTCTACAGACTTATTTTTGAAGAACTGATGCAGATCTGAAAGAGTAAGTTAAATTCTATTGTATCCCGAATGTCATCAACAAAACTGTTCATTAAGTTTTAATTGCAGCAACAATTTCTGGTCTCATTTTCACTTTTTTATTAGTTCTGAACACATCTGCATTAACTTTTGAATTCCAGGGTGACTTTGTAGGGTTATTTACTGGAAAAATTGTTTTTTAACTGAAACCGAGCAAACAGCCTTGGCTGGCATTAAGGGTAATATAAACATGGCATCTACACAATATTATTTGCAGTGAATCAATCACAATGGATGTACATTTTAAATATTGTAGCATGATACGTTTTATCCACAGAGATGTTCTGATATTTGTGGGGCTCCAAGAGGCGCTCCAATGGAGAAAAAAAAAGTAAATCTTCATGTACTTGGGTCACAAAAGTAGGGATCCCTTTTATAACACAATTGCTTAGATGATTCATACTTATCTTTTAAAAATTTGTTGTTATGTTATACATGGTACATATGACTGTATGTGCTGTTTGCCTCCTACACTGTCATTATTTTCTTTCCTCCTATTGTATTCTCAAGCCTATCAGTAAAGCTGAGATTTATCTCTGCCTGTTTTACTGCAGAGCTTGCTTTTTCAGTGGGCATTGCTGCTTTATTAATTTAATATTATCATATTATTAATATGAATTTTCAGTTTATGTTTTAAGCATGGCTGGTGACTTCCTTCYAGAATAAACATTTTTCAGAAAAAAGTTTGTGAAAATTGAAATATCATATAGGAGGATGCTGAGTTTTAAAGTCTATTATACTTAAATATTTCATCTCTAGGCTTTTTTTCTACTAAATTTTAGGTGGCTAGTCCTGGAGAACAGGCCTTTTCCCCTAAAATGCTCAAATATTTGATATACTCGGTGGAGAAAGGCACCTCCAATGTCTGCAGAGGAAAATACTCTTGGCCTAATACAGAAAGTTCATCTTCTCAATTAAGAACATAGCTAACCATTAAAAGATATTTTCCCCCTCCTTATCTTCTTGAGATCTTCAGTTTTGTGGCAGAGGTAGTGAAGATTTCATATGCAGAAAGATTGCTGAGCATCCTCCTCTTAAAAAACACTCTAACATCTAAACTATTATGCAAAATGTGAGTTTCAGCAGCATTAGTATTACTTAATTGTCCTGACCACAGCATGTTGGCTTCTCTAGTGAAGTAGRAAATCAGAATTTGGGTTACAGCACAGCTGTGCAGGCTGGGGGTGCAGACCTGTCTGGAAAGACACTTCTTAGCACTCAAGGATACAAGTCTTTCATATTTGGGAGCTCTGTAGTAGATTTAGATTTCCTAGGTTAAAAAGTTCTGGACAAGTGATAACGTTGATCTTTGTTATGAAACATAGGTGGGTTTTAGATGAATGAAATCTTGCTCAGGCATGCTTTTAGTACATAGCAATTGCCAATAATTCTCTTACTCTGTCTGCTTACCTGGCCCAGTGAGAACTGCAGGCAGCCCTTGCTTGATTTTTTGACAGCCTCCCTGGCAAACTCTCAGAAAGATTAGAAGCTACAAGCTCTACAATGTCTTTTGATAAAGGCACTTTACACTCACGTGGTCCTAAGATCAACAGCATACCAGAATGGAGGTGACTGTGGCACCCAGAAATCCAGGAAACCCAATCTGGAAGTTGTCTAAGATCTGGAGATGCCGGAAATCTTGAGAGTTCAAGTACTGCATACCGTTCAACTTTCAAGCATGCCAAGCTGTACAACTGTGTCACTAATAAACTCTGAAGATTTTAATATATGCAGGAGCCTTAAATATCTTTCTATGAAAAGATTTTGTTTTAATTCCTTTTAAAAATAAATTTTGTAAATTCTATTCTAGATGAAAATGTGTCTTTCTTTCTTAAATAAGAAACAAGGTTTTGGGTTTTTCTTAAGCATCGTATAGATTAATAGGGGGAAASCAAAAGGAATCACAGACATACTGCTGGGAAAAGCACTAAAAAGTAATTGAAATATAACCTACTGACAACATGTTAAAGGACTGTAGAAACAATAAAAGCGAAATGTGCAAAGTGTAAGGGAAGAAGAAAAACTGCTGTCCAAGCAGTACAGTCTGGGAAGGATTTGGGTTAGTGCTGTTGGTAAACACTAAACACATATCTGGAAGCAACTAGCCATTATTGATCATTTAGAACCCACCATTGACATGTAGATGGATAATCTACCAGAACTAGTAGGATATTCCCTATACCTGATGATGGAAAAATATAATTGTTAAGTCTCTCCATTATGTTATAAAATTACTTTCTATAGTAATGAATTGCAATATTAGCAAGAATTTCTAGGCCATTATTGAGGCTACAGATTAAATTGAGACTAAAAGAAGCTGCTAAAGAATGACAGATTACAAATAACTGCTTACATGATCCAAAAGTCCTAACAGGACTTCGTCTGGACTGTTAAGTAAATTTGGCCTACTCAAAAGTATTTATCAACTCTCGTCATGTACCATCATCAAGAGTCAAATTCTGAAGCTCAGTCTCAATGATGCTCAAACCTCATAGCAAAGCTATAAAAGTGTTTACAGAAAAGAAGAAAATTTTAATGGAGTAATTCAGTGTTATAGTGTAAGCTTCACTGACCTCATAGGTTATACTCAACAATATATTACTGAAATGAGCTAAAGATTCAAAGTCTATTTTTCTGAAAATAAATAATTGTGAGAACTGGAAATGAATGAATTCTCTGTAATGACTAGCATATACTGAAAATAAATGTTTGTAGTACCTTTTTATTTATTTTATTTTTTATTTTTCTGAAAATAATATGCACTTGATGCTACCACACCTTGAACAATGAAAACTTGGTGCTTGATACAGATGCTATTAGGGGTCAAAGTGTAACACTGTATATACCCAACTGAAATATCTTGAATTTATATTTATTTATTTATTTATTAACTTAGTATTCTTAACTTTGTGGTTAGGTTCTGAGGTAGGCCAAAAGGCTGCCAGGGCCCTGGGTGCACCTTGAGGCTGTAGCTGCTGGGGGAGCTCGACAGGACCCCCTGGACCCGAGCTGCAACCCAGSAGTCCCCTCTTTGCCCAGCCCACAGCTCCCTGAGTCCTGCCACGGTGTGACTGTTCCCAGCCTCTTCTGGCAGCTCCCGTTTGGCTCTCCTAGACTAACCTCAGCCCCAATTTGCCTTGCATAATTGCCTTAACGAGGACATTTTTTGGATATGTATGGGCCAATTCACTCTGTTTGTTTTGGTGCATCCAAACATTACGAAAYGGTTAAACTTCACCAATGAATCCAAATTTTGAAAGATGTGGCTAACCTACATGTTGTCGTTCTTTCTATGGGTAAAAGAAACACACCATAAAAACACAGAGTTTGAAGTTAGTGTTAGTGTAATCTATATGTTAATGATCTAATCTAATGGTCCCATCGTCCAAAACAGAAAAGCCTCGTTAACAATATAGCAAAAATTGTTAAATGAAAAAAAATTCCTGATATGTACTTCTGTCCCGGCTGCTGCGCTCACTCCTTGCAGCGGCRCTCCGGGTCCTGAGGCTGATCATGCCAGTCTTCCTCAAGAGCAGTCTGGAAGGGGCTGGGAGCAATATGATGCTTGTGGTGGGAATTTCTCATTCCACTGTTTTGGATACACTTGAGTTTATTTTTATAAGCAGTCTTATCTCTCAGCTGAGCGTGGCCTGAGAGCCTCCCCCGGGCTCAGGTCCCCCCAGGGGCAGTTGTTTGCTATGAAGGAACTCCGTCCGTTTACCAGGCCCTTCCCACCCCCCTTGACTAAGAATAGCAAAAATTACRTTTGCTGAGCTATGAATTTTATTCTTACTTACGTGTAAGCTATCTAACCACCACCAACACCTGCTTGCATGCATTCATGAGATTAAAGGGAAAAAAATTCTTTTAATATACTGTRTGTTGCATAATGAAAGTCAGCAATACTTAGGACAATAAAATATGTACATGTGCTRTTATAAATAATTTTCTCTAAACAGAAAAATTGTAAATCTCAACAAATGCTAAGATATTCATGAAMTATAACCATTTTTTCTGAAAAAAAAGATTAAATGATAATGACAGCAAATACTTTTTGTTTGAAGTGATCTAATATTTTTAAATTTTTAGCAACAACTGATATTTTTTGGCTTTGTATTGACCATTTTGGCACAACTTTAAAGCTCAGAATGAGAACAGATTATTACATGTATATTTTAAGCTCACATATCATGGTAGAGAAGGAAAGACYTAATCTTAGAGGTTCATTTAATTCCATTTAAAGTGAACAGTTCCAGCACTTCATAGTAATTCATATTTAATTTGCATATCGTGGAGGCTTAATATACAATTGTTGATGTAAAAATGTTTGTTGATAACAAAAGCAAGTGAAACCATAGCAAGAAGGCAATTTATTTTCTATGACTATGTTTTTTATTCATATGAAGAAGATCCATGCTGCTAGTTTTAAAATTGGGCTAGCTATGCGTATAAACACAAAATTAAGAAAGGATGAAATGTTTCAGTGATTATCACTGTAATCCTGTTGTGATAACAGATTGAATGTTAAATCTGGGGGGGGGGGGAAATTGCTTGTAAACTAGATTGAAGGTTCTGTATTATCCTATTTCTGTAAATCTTTATATAACTAGCTCTGATTTACAGACTAATGTTCTAAATTTTCTTTAGGCATATTAAAGTAAATARCAAGTGGCTGAGTGAACTAGAGCAAGATATTTTCATTCTCTTATTTCCATGCAGATTAACATTATCCAAATAAATACTAACAAAAGATGATTAAAAAAATCTATGACTTTTTAACTAAAATAAAATAAGTTCAGTTCTCTTTTGTGTTTTACAATACTTCACTCACAATGGCGGTTAAACTGCAGCTTTTCTTCTGTTCTTCGAAGGCAAGAAAAAGCCACAGGGTGACCTAGAAAGAAGATTTTGTTTCCCTGGGTAGTAAGTGTTATATGAACAAAATCTTCTTCATGCACTATATTCTCGTGAGTGACAAGAGTCTGTTGGTTTCTCTAACAAAAGAGAAAAAGGAGGCAGRGGATGAGWAGAATGAACAGAAGATGTATCCCTACCAACTAATGGCTTGTGATATATGTCTGCTGGTGAGTCTTTTCTACTCACAACAGAGAAATCCACATTACTCTCTTTATCTAAAAAAAATAAATAAATAAAAAAAATAATAATCCAAGGCAAATAAAAAGTTGCAAAAATTTTGCTAACATTTGCAGTAGCCATTTCTTCTCAAGTTGTATGTTTTTTACAGGTTGCAGTGGAGTTTACAGATACTAAGCAAGATTTTTATGAGCTAACTGGAATTAAAAGCATGTTGGTCGTTGCAATATGGACTGGCTGGCTGGGTAAAGTAGCCCACATGGAGTTCTTTGGCTCTATGGTTAGAACAGCTAAAATGCTTTCCCAACATGARCTTATTCATTACCACTTACTTCAAATATTCCTGTAAAACACTGAAATCTATGGCATAGAACTTCCCTCTGAGGTCATCTTCCTCTAACTGAGACCATGSTGTGATGTAGGGAGGTGTTTAGAAACCTGAATCCCATGGAGTTATCATACTGACATCTAAATTTTGTTTTTCTTTTACAAAAATATAGATTTAAAAGGATTTCCTGCCTTATTAAAACAGAAAAAAACAACTTGGAAATATGAACCAGATACATGCACTGCAGAACTATCTTCCTGAATGTTCAGAGATCCTGATATAGTTCAGCTAAATCATATGAAAAGTATTCCTTCTTTTCAAACTGATGCCATTAAAAATAGAGAGAGAGTGGGTTTGTCATGGGGCTGCATCAGAATTATGTAACTGTGAGGACTACCTGGAAAAGGAGCCCTGATGCCTAAAACGTGTTAATTGCTAATGGGTGTCATGAAATTACCTTCTCTAGTGGTAATGAAGCCAGAGCACTGGCCCACAGAGTGGGCTTTATTTTCTGAAAAAGCCAGGTCAACATACATTATATGCCAAAATGCCTAGAGTATCTTAATCCATTGATATTTTTCTTTCAATCTAAAATTCTAGATATCACATGATCTTCACATCAGTTCTCTAAAAGTGTCTTTCAAAAGTCTTTATTACTTTATTAAAATCAAAATAATATACCTTAAGTGCTGCCTGAGACACTATGAACTCCTAGYACAGCTTCTGTGATTGCCCTCTGCATGCACAGCATGGTTGGGGCTCCCAGCTGTCACCAGGGTGCTTTCACCACTGCAGAAGTAGAAGGGAGTGTGTTKGGAAGTTGTTTCCTCAAACAGCTGACTGAAATCCATCCAAGGCATATACAGACACTTGGATGTGACTTTCTGTTATCACCAAATGGTTGTAACGCTAACAAAAAAGAAATGAAAAGGCAGTGGCTCTCCATCARAGACAGCTATTATTAAAGTTTAAGAATACACTAACTTCAGCAAACAAAAAATGCATTTTTTGCTCGTTTTAACAGCAAGATACGCTGCTGCTATTTGCAGCAAGAAATATGGTGTCAGTTCAGACTGCTTTTTGTCTTTCATCTGGTTTACTAAGGTTCTTTTGCATTTGTGTTCTGCTTGCACTTCTGTTTCTACTTCATTGGTCTAATAGATGCATCCAAATTTAGACAATGTTGGTTGCTTCTGTAATTTTTTTCTTATTTTTCTTTTGAGTTTTTTTTTTTTTTAATTCTAAAGGGCTAATTTTAGAAAATAAAAGGCTGTACAGGAAAAGCCTGACACAGTAGTGATAACTAGAGTGTCTCCTTTTTAYTAGTTTACTTAGTTTGCGATTGACTGGGAGGACTTTCAAGATTAACAAGCCTATTCTCTTTTAGATGCTGGTCTTACTTTCTGTCTAACAGTGGTAATTTATATTAGATTAACAGTTATCTCATTTTAACAATGTGATTCTCCTTAGTTATTGATGAGGTCTTGTGAAATATCTTATTTTGTGTGAGTTTCCAGTTTCAGTGAAATACAAGAGAAGAGTATCAAAGAGACGACCTGCCCAGCCACCAACGAGTTTCACTCCAGCTTTGATTTTGAGTGCTCATCGGCTGTGCCTGTGCTGTCTTTGTTGCATATCCCAGGGACTGAATGCAGGTTTGTAGAGCWGACATGAGGGCTAACTTACACCTTCTGCACATTGGCAGACCAAATCTATACTGCATGTCAACACACTCTTAAACAAACATCTTTTTACAACCCTTTTGCTCTTGGCCCCTCTCGTTAACATCRCATTTGCTTCCTGCAAGCGTCATGACAAAACAGGCAAATTCCATGAAGGAATTTGTACTATATTTTTAGCAGTAACCACAGTTTAGTACCTGTGATAGAGTGATGATGAATTCAGAGGCCATCTGAATAGGGTAAGTCAGGGTCAGGTATGTGTATCCATCTTTATGCCCTAGAACATGACTCTTATGAGACTATTTTTATACAGTTCCAGAATGATAGGAAGTGACCTCAGATTTTAAGACATAAAAGATTACTTTAGATGTCTTMTTCTGGTGACTGTCTTTTAGAAAGKGTATACTATATTCTTCTCTGCTGTCCTTATGAGATTTGTTACTATTATGTGGAATTTAGCATAAAGCTTATAAAGCTCGATGAGAAGTCAGTCTGAGGAAGTACTGGGTTCATGTCTTTTTGAGGAAGTCTAGTACCATCAGCCTTAGGCCTAGAAGAGCRTTGGGAGGTGAGCACAACGTTAGAGAAAAGAATAGACAATAACTAATTGTTATTAGACAGTAAAAATGTGATCAAGGAACCTTTTCTGTGCTAATAAGGTAATCTGGATTATGAGTGTTAGTGGTGTTGTAAATGAATAATAACTGTTAATTAATAATAACTACAGCTTAATAATAACCACTTACTGTATTTTGATTAGATTGTTAAAGATTAATTGGACTAACAATAAATTCTTGGCTCCGCATATAAGGTGTGTTGCCCTTTGCCTATAACATGATTTTCACTGTAGCAGTAACCATCTGTGTCTCGTTGACCATATGGTAGATATGGCAAGTGACCTCTGTAATACTATTGGGAATGCTGCTGACAACAAATCTTTGAGATAACACAAGGTCCCTACAGGTAGAAACTAGAGCTCCAGTCTCTTCCAGCTTTTGTGTGCTGATTTCTGAGAGAAAAATGAATAATGAGATTGTTTTTGCAAACCTCCAGATGAATTTTTATTTTCAAAAAAAAAAAAAAACAATACTGAAATTGGAGTATTTATATTCTGGGAAGTGGCATGAAAACCTGCAATTAGCTGAGCTGAAGGACTGCACTGAATGGAGAAAACTAAGTCTGGTATTAGAAGACTATTTCAAGTAAGAGAAATAAAATTATCTGTATTATCTACTAGGTGTATATCTGAGTGTGAATAGCTGGTCTGCTCCCCTGCCAAGTAAACAGCTTAATTCCTTCTAGAACAGAGCCCAGGAGCACATTCACATCCCCATAGATATGATCAGGAAACTACAGCATTGTAACAAAACATTGAAATAATTTCATAATACAGATGCAGCTCTGTCARTCTTCCATAAAATGATGATAGTTACTCAAGTTCAATCTAATCCTAGCAGCTCATAGCAAGATGAGCTTCTGTCTAGAATTTCTGAAATTCCTAATTACTAATTTTCTAATGCAAAATGAGTTGTTTTAACAAAAATATCACTAGGGCAGATTTTTTTTTTTTTTTTTTTTTTTGGATGGTGGAATTTCTACTGAGAGGCAGATTCTAAAACCAACACCTTTCCTGATCACCGAAGCTCTATGCTCACCTTATTGCTAATGAGTAAAAAAGACATGAAATTGTGAAGTGCAGCTTTATTTTTCTCTTAAGGAAAAAAAAAAAAAAAAAATCTTAGCTCTCCTGCTGCCCTCTGTAGGCTCACTTGAGGAGACACCTCTATTTCACCTCTTTACAGCACACAGTCTGCGGGGCCTGACAACAAATGGCTTGTAGGATGCTTGAACATCTGTGAGTTCTTACCTCACAGATGTTCTTTTAGCTACATGAAAGAAATCCCTTGTCACCTCTCTCCATGCAGTTCCAATTCTCAACTAATTATGAGTTTGTGTATAGTGATGATCACTCCCAAGTGTCACTGAAGGAATTATGAATAGAAAGTTTATGCAAATGAAACTCTGCCTGTTTCTCTTCACCAGGAGCTGGAGGCAGAGAGTATTTTCCCACTGGGACACTCATACTTTTTGGGTTCTGAATAAATATTTTCTACAAAAGTAGACTCGTACAATATTCTGTTCATGCAGGAATGGGAGCAGAGAGCTTCTGACCCTGGAATAGATTTTATATAAGACCAATATAGTTTTGACTTATATTRTATAGACTTACATAAGACCAACATAGTTCTGCAGTAGAGGAAAGGATATTGTCCAGTGTGCTTAAGCCTATTGACAAGAGGCTTTTTTTCTTCYGAGTTATTGTTCCCAAATCCTTGAAGATAATAAACAGACAGACTTCCTAGAACTTCAGACTACATTTATTTATTTTTTCATGGGCCAACAGTTCTGGGAATAATAKTTGTATCACTTCAAGAATTATCTAGTTCCCATGTGAGACAAAGATTCCCTCCCCCCTTTCTCACTCCAGTTTCACCATGAGCTGTTTATATCATTAGTAACAATTTATTTGGGAACATTTCAACTTTATTTCTGGTTTGAGAGAATAATAAAATAAAGTTAACCTAGAAAGAGTAACCAAATAGCAAGGAGAAAATGCAGTTCCTTTTCCCCCCAAAACATACAATGTCAATTATAATTTAATCTATAATTAAAATATGTGACACTTTATGAGAAAGAATTTTTATCTCTCTTTTTTTCTGAAAAACTGAAGTTTTTCAGCTTGGGAATCTAATGTCACACCCTGTAGAGACCTTCACTGCTAAAATCCAGTGTCTAAGCAGTGAAGCAAAAACTTATCTACAAATATAATGTCAAATCAACAAAGGCAAATTGTATATTCAATTAGAAATGCAAGTAGAAGAAAAAATCTCATATTTGACTTTAGAGTTAATATTTTTATATAGTGGATCTAATTTAGGATGGCATACAATACAAAATATCATCAATAATTGTGATAAAATATGATTGATTTATCATGGAAGCATTTTTAAATTATGTAACTGTGTAATGTAGTATCCACAGCTAAACTGGATGAGATTTTTATTTAAGGTGGCAAGTCAAGCCCTTTGACCCATTTCAGTCCAATGCTGAAACTGGAACAAATTTCTAGTGAATAAAATTTCATTCAAATTAAGAAGTTTTCAGAAGGGGGAAGGCAGGAAAGAAGGAAGAAAAGAATGGTTTGGCTAAAAGGAAAAATGGCTAGTTCAAACAGGATTTGAATTTTAGTTATGCTAACATTGCTAATACGCAAAAGATTTATCTAAATATGAGAAAAATTACAAAGAAATATAAATTTATTAAATTTAGAATGAATATATATCAAAAAAACTTTAGGCTGAGATATGCTGTTTGAAAGGACAAAAGCCTAAAACCATGACAGCACAGAAGTATTACAATAGTAAAAGTATTAAATTGATCTTCACACAGTCACAGATTAGCTGAGGTTGAAAAGCTGGTAACACACTGTGTGATGCAGCCCGGTTTACCATTGGCCTTCTTTGCCATGAGCAAACATTGCTGGCCCATGGCCAACTTGTCCCCTAAGACCTCCAAGGCYTTCTCCTCAAAGTGCTCTCTGGTGGGCTATCCCCAGCCCATACTGGAGGATGGGGTTATTCCTCCAACAGTGCAGGAGAGGTTCCTCTCCACACATTTCTCCATCTGTTGAAGTTCCTCTGAATGGCAGTAAAACTATCTGGTGCATCAGCCACTCCTCCCAGCTTTGTATCATCTGTAAACTTGCTAAGGGTGCGTTTGGTCCCATTATCCAGGACATTAATAAATATGTTAAAAAATATAGTATTGACCCCTGAGGGACACCACTAGTAGTTTCTGGCATCTAGCTGGATTTTATGACACTGATCACAACCCTCTGAGCTCAGCAGTTCAGCCAGTTTTCAGTTCRCCTCACTAACCATTTAGAAAAGAATATTTCAAGATAATAATTAGATGCAAGCTAGGTAAGTTTTTTAAGAATTGTTTCATTTGAATGGGGGAAAAATCATAGATATTACAAAACTCTTTTGTCTTATCTCTTGTTGCTTCTATAAGGATTTAAGCCACCATAATGATTTGATACTTTATATGAGACCTGCATATATTACTTCCTTTACCAATTTATGTGCATAGATTTTTCAATGACCATAAACTTCAAAAGACATTTAGGAAAAGACAAAATGGTCTTGGTTCAGCTACCCATGCATAAAATGTCACATGAATCAAGACTAGCTGGAGGACTCTTCTCAAGAATTCTATTATTATGTCTCTATATTTCGTATGAGAGATGAGAGTAAGATTTTTTTACATAACAATTTATTTAGTAAATGTGTATCTTCACCTGCATTTTGGTATGATATTGTTACAATAAATAAATGTATGTGCACGCACACACACATACCCACACATATATATGTATATATATCATAGCAGCTGCTGTTATCTGAATACAAGAAATTAATTTTATACAACCCCTGTGAAAAACTACCATTTATATTTTTTGGAAAGGAATGTGTTATTCATTTCTGAAGTTACATTGAGTTAATTCTTCCTGGAGTGAACATTACTCTTCCTATTTGTCAGATAGACAGTCATATAATTCRCCAGTACTGCCATTCTTAGGTTTTTCTGTTGTCCCATTGAGGAGTAAAATGCAGGAAYGTTCCTGGCAGTATTGATTTTCCAGTGGAGGATCAGTGCAGAACAACAAAGAGTGAAATGAAGCAGCACTGACGGCCAGAAAAATTTTCCGTATAAATTGTGAGAAGAATGAAGCTGAAAGTGCCTCTAACAACCTTTACAAAACAGCAAATCTAGTCCTAGGTGGGAGCTGGATCAAAACGACTTTTACACTCTGTCCTGTGATACACTAGCTCATGTTCCCTGAAAACACCTGTTTTTCTGATGGTAAGGAAGTGAACCTGTAACAAAGAACTGGAGCGATGAGGCTTGAGAAAAGTCTTTGACAATACAACACTGGTAGATACGTAATGTCCCTGATCCCGTGAAAGGGTCTTCACTCACTGTCTGGGGATAAGAATGGGGGAAAAATTACTTTACAGCCCAGCACACTCAGTGATGTTAATAATACTTTTGATCAACACCATCTACTGTTAAACCTTACTGTGACAGATAATCAGGCAGAATTCTTCTATGATCACAACTATACTGGATGCTGTTGCAAGTATTGTTTTAACTAGTATTTTTTTCTTTTTTTTTCCTCTCATTGTGTATTCAGTTCAAAACATATTATGCTACAAAGGAAAGGGACACTGTTCTGGTAGCTTATAATTTGATGTTGGAACTAGTTATAAACTTTCCAGTTTATAAACTTAGTGCWTCTGCATTGTCTGACTCCAATTCACTTTTAATGTATCATATACAAATTGTGAGCTACTTTGTTGATTCTGTAGATACTCAATCTATACTAGTGGATTTTTTTTTTTTTTATCCTGACTTTTTTCTAGATTATTTCTTTGACTGAGCTAGAAAATAGTCATCTATTGGCTTTTCCTAGGAGTTTTCAACTTTTCTTTATTTTTTTGGCCAAAATCTGAACTTAGTGAGAAAAGGTAACATTTTTGTATTAGTTAAATTTATTGCAATTTACATTTAATTCCCTGTCATTTATTGTGAGCTCTGAAGTCTGAAAGAAATTAGAACTCTGCTATCAGAAGTGTCACATTTTCTAATTTTATGTAGCACCACAGAATTTGCATTGATGGATCAATATATCTTTTGTTCCTGGAATCTAAAGTATATACAATCAACCAAAACTCATGTGCAGCGAACACACTGGATATCTAGGAATTAATATACTGGAAATCCATCTTACTCCAAATGTGATAACTTCCTAAACAGTAACAGTGAAGAGGCAGAGTTTGGGACTAGACCCTACCAGAAAAGGGCAAAAGCCTCATTCCCTGGTTGTCTTATGTATTTCCATCTGGTGAATAAGGGACAGCCCTTCACTATCTCTTTCCCAAACTCTAAGAGTGACTTAGTACTCCCATTCTGTGAAAGGGATTCAGAATTTTYCTTCCTGCAGCAGATATATCCTATGATAATGCAATTTAAAGTCAATTTGGCTGGCCTAACTGATTTTTGCAAGGTGGCATGTGTTTCTCCTGTTCAGGTGGAGCTTTCCAATAGGAAATATTCATAGATTGATCATAGTATTCAGGATATACAGTGGTACATATTTGGTAATAGATCTTAGGGAGAAAACATTAAAATATGAAATATTTTTATAACATTACATATAAACAATATGCACCTATTATCTGGAAGGGTATTTTTCTCTGTGAGTATGAACTTCAGTCAGATTGATACTTAATATATCTTATGGTTCAACCAGGTCAATCTATTGGCTATATTTTTCCTCACCTCAACTGTATTTATATTCTCATTTTCTCTCTGTTGCTCTCATAGTATCAGGCTGAGAGTAGTAATTCACTGAATGAGAATGAATAATTTCATTTATTTTGAAAACTACAGTAATTTTATTCTATTGACTTGAGAGCTACAGCAAAGATATTGTCTGCATAGTCTAATAAACCCTTCACATGTTTTGAATTTCCTGTTTATAGGTGTGGTGTTTTATCTTCGTTTGTATATAATATTTGAAATTGTTGAAAGATCAAAATAATATTCTTGATGTGTAAACAAATTTATGGATTTTTGTTAGTTATTTCACAATTAATAACCTAACAGAATAAAGTGCTGCATAAAAGGCAAGTTTTATATTCACTCTGTATACACCTACATGCAGTAGATTCACCAGTGTACATTTAAATTATAAATGGCCAATATTTTAAAGTTTTTCATATTTGACTGCTCAACTGGAAATATTCTTAAAGGTTTAATTTTAAGAAGGACTTTTCCTTGCAAATAGTGAATTATTTAAAATGTGTGTAAGTTATTATAAATTAAAATTGTTCCTAAAATTGTGCAACTAGTGGTAATTTGCTAAAATTTCAATTAGAATTTCTCAACATATGGCACCCTAAGTTGGTCACTTTTAGAATATATCATTTTTTAAAAAAACAATACTTTCTATTTTACAGCATTTTTGTTGTTGCTGTTTTCTTGTTCTCTCCACCACTTTGACATTGCAGTGTATACTGTTAAAATTGTTGCATTTTACCTCTGAAATAAGAGGTTTCCAGATGTGTAACCCTACCGTTGTTTTCCTTTGCTTTTAAGGTGCATGTCACCTGATCCAGGACTAATTTCAGGACTAATAAATATACTTATACATATGTGTGTGTGTAGCACATTTTAAATTTAGCACTATATTTGTAAATTAAAAGGTATAATTAACAGAATGTGATGAGATCCTTCCCCAGAAGAAGATAACCATGTTCTAAAAAGTCTTTTCTAAATTATTTTTTTCCTATTTCTTGTTTCCTTGTATCTCTAGCCACAGGCATTCTCTAGCCAAAAGAATACTACATAAACCAACCAACCAAAATCCTCTAGACAGTATCTGATTGGGGAACAACAACAACAACAAAACWGTTAACTTCACAAAATGTCACCTGGAGCGAGTGAATATCTCTAGAATAAATGACTCTTAGAATGGGCTTTTTCTAAAATTATTTGGAGCTGAATATTTGATATATAGAGCATGACCTAAATCCTAATATTGTAACATCATCATGTAATACTGATAAAATATGCTACAGTTATTTTCAGAATGCTACTTTGTAACAAAGATTCTTCTAGATTCAGTTAAAGTAGCCCAAATAGGGCTGTACCTGAGCTTTGGTGAGATCTGTAATACCCACTAGATAGAAGCTTGGCTAGAACCATGAGCATCACTTTTGTGGCCTAGGACTCCTGAATTCTCTGCAGTACTAAGAAAGAAAATCCATGCAATACAAATGTAGTGGTTTTTGGAATACGTGTATCATTTCCTGTGTTGTTCCTTCTGCAGCAAGATTGGAGAGTAAAGTTAGACAGTAGATCTGAATAAATAGTTAAAAACTGTGAGGTTGAAAGATTGACTTTCACTTTCACACTGACTGTAAAACACGATTACTGTAAGACTGAACCAATCATTTCCCTTTAACAGCACATTGTTTCAGTATCTGTCGCCTGAATATGGCACCTTCCTCACTGGTAATCTCAAGGGCATTAGCGAAGATATTTTACACATAAAGGTCAGACTTATGATCATAGAAGGCTTACTGTGAATAGAGGAGTATGTTCAAAATATAAAATAATGAAAATGTAGAGCCTTAATATTTCTAAAAGACTGAAGTAAGATGTTTTTGGAGTATGACTTTTTGCCTAATATTTTTGCAAGATCTATAAAACCAGAAATAGGTAATTGCATAGATATATGCACTAGATGACAATTTGTGAGACCTTTTCAGTAACAAACCAGAAAGAATGGTTATGATGATACACTGTTTCACCAACAGAATATATACTGCCAATAGATTACACCTTCTTCCTCCTCCATCCCTGCAGCTCCTAGATTTTTGCCTGCAGCTAAAGCTTATTAAATTTTCAGGGTCCCTAGACTACTCAGTGCTGTAACTTGTCTATATTTAATACATTCAGCATGTCATAACTGAATAATCTAATGTTCCCATTGTAACATTTTTCTGTTTTCTAACAATTTACAAAATTCACCTAATCAATGTTAAAAAAAAAAATAGTTAATGGACAGGTTGAACTAAATATGTTTTAGAGCTACCTGTATTCATAAATTATAGTGAAAGGCAATAAAATAAAACAAAAAAGATATAGCAAAAAGATATTATTAAAGAATTTACTTCACCCAGGGAATTAAGAACAATCTTCTATATGTAAAGGCTTCCTGTTACCCATGCTGCCTTTTGTGGCCAAGAAAGTGTTTTAACTCCTGGGTTAGTACATAAAGATTATATTATATTATTAAGTTGTTAATTTGAAAGGTCATCAGTCATAACTTTTTGCTTTTGTAATTATCAAAACCATTCTGTGTATCTTTCCATTTTACCTTGAGACTTATCTGTACTTCCCTGATGATAAATTTTATACATACAAATGAGGAAAGACTTGGAAAAAAGTTTAAAAAGGAATAATAATAATAATAATAAAGTACACACTATCAGCTATGGTCATTCAACCTGACCACTATTTCAAGTTTATTTCCACTTGTGTAGCATTTACTCCAATTTTAACCAATCGACTTAAATAGTATGAATAATAAAAATATCCTGGATAGATTTAAGTTCCATGCTGCTAACTGTTCCATGCACAGACCTTCATTTGATTTCAATAAAGTATTTATATGAAGCTTAGTTATTTAGTAAAAAACACATCTTTATATATGTGTGTGTGTGTGTATATATATATATATATGTATATATATATAAAGTTTGGTACAAACAATTGTAACTAATAATATGGAAAAGTCAGTGTCAAAGTCAAAATCAATCAAGAGATGAATCTAAAGAAAAGAGAATGAATTTGCTTTGAGAGAAGATTTTGTAACTATGCTTGTAGATGAACGTAATCAATAGACCCCTGCTGCACACATTTATGAGCAAATCAGCCAAGCATTACAAGATCAGAGGCAAAGCAGGAAATTATGTGATGTAATATTTAAAGGGGACAAGAAGAAGATATTGGGAGCACTGGTGTTTTTTGAAGGAAGGAATCAATAACTTTTAGTAAACAAAGAAGCTGCTGTGATTATTGGTCCATTTCCCTGGCTACTGACAGAGACTGCTGACAAAATCTTCACAAAATGCTTGATGAAAGGTGTAGTCTAACCTTGTATAGGGGGAAGGGTTCTATTTATGTTACCAATTTTGTAATTTGAATAGATATTATATTATACAAATTTGAGAAATGTGTGGGTTTGGTACACTTATGAAAAGACCAACCACAAACATTTCTTTTTTTTCAGCCAAATGCAGAGTAGCTTATGCTTCATCATGGAAAGATGTCAGAAGCTATTAAATAAAAGATAGACACAAACTATTAAACAAGATGAAATACTAGTTGCATTTACAATCAAACAATCTTCTAATACAATCTCCAAATGTCAAATTAAATTCTGAASAGAACATTAAATATTTCCTGAATTAAGTAAGAGGTTCCAGGGGATCTATGATGAGTGAACATTTCAGAAAGGTAGTTATTAAATATTTTTTTGCTCAAATGAAATGCCAGAATATTTGATTAAAAACATACAGATTTATACCAAATGCAAATCTGATCCATCAGGATTTTGATTTTTATGGTATTTCATGTGCTCCATAAGCATCCAAAGAACGTTTCTATTTCCATTCTCGGAATCCTATGAATGGAGTTGGTTAATATTACTGTGCTCCTGAGAGTCACAATATGCCTTGGCCATCTAGGCATTTGCATTCTTCAGAGACATTTCATGGGGTTCTGCTCTTTGGGATGTCCTCTAGCTTGGTCAGGTAGGTGAGCCTACTCCGTATTATCCACCAGGCTGACATACTGCAGGGAACTGAATTCCATACGTCTCCCATGTCTCCCAAAAGTTTTCTCTTTCTTTATCATTGTGTGTTTGTTTGTTTGCTGTGGGGTGKGAAAGAGAATGTCAAGTTGTCTCATTGTTTTGTTCTGCACCCACAGGAAGCACTTCAAAACATTTAATTTCTCTTTTGGAAAAGAATTACTGTTTTCCTTTAGGTGAGCTAGAGGCATTGTGCCAACTTTTCCCAGTCCTCAGAGGAAACAGAACTATTTTATACCTCTTTTGGATAAAGTCTCCTTCTCTGATCAAAAGGTTTGTTAAAAGACCGTGTCCTCAAGGCGTTTCTTTCCAAAAAGCTGTTATTTTCTCTGTAGATGTGCTCCATATTTATAGCTCTCTAAAGCCCTGGTTAACACATACTTTACTGGAATATACTATAATTTGATGATTAAAATATTATACTGAGAGTTGCAGTTTTAAATTATCTTGAAGACAGCAAGCTATAAACCTTTATTCCCCAATTATCATGCAATTGGGAATTCTTTTAGAAAAAGGAGCTTTTCCTCCAACAGCTTTTGAATACGGCAATGGAACTTTTCTCCAGATTATCCAAATTTACAGACAATTTCTCTCTCTCTTTTTTTTTCTTATGTACAATATAATAAAAAAAAAAATAAAATAAAACCAAATCTAGTTTCTATTTCTCCAAACTAGTGGACTGAGGTCCTTCAGATCCACAGAGTACTATTGTTAACTAGAATGTAAAATGACTTGGACCAAAGGCACTCAGTGAAATAGCAATAGACAGAGAAAGGACAGAAAAGCTCATAGCAGCAGCTAGAGAAATGCTATTTTTCATAATCTTATTTTATGATAGTAAAAGACATGCAATGAAATTTGAAGCTTCATGATAGAGTTATCAATTGAAAATATGATATGAATTGGTACAAATTCAGTACTGGATTCCATAATGGAAGAAGAACTTGACTAGTTCTAATCCTGTTTCTCCTCAAAGCAGTGGCATGGGAATGTGCTCAGTTCGAGAAAAGTGCAACTTCAAGAAACATGAAGACTTTCTTTTTTTTTTAGTTATAGGTAACAAAGTTGCATATGTGTGCAAGTATCTTTTACGGGTGGTCTGACAAGATGAACACAATCCTGAAACAAGACTGTTAGACTCTCTCTCTCTCTCTCTCTCTCTTTTTTAAATACATATATCCTTTTGATTGAGACATAAAAACGGAAGGCTAGTTAAAATAAACAGCAATGAAGATTTTCACCTAATGCAAAATGAGCGAAACTCTTACATCATTGAGATCATCTGAAGTTTTGAAAATAATGTGAATGTTATTCTTGAGTTCTGGAGGAGCAGTAAGTTGTATCAAAACTGGTATAGATTTTTCCCCCAGAACTATGCATTTAAACAATAAAAAAGGAAGAAGGCAGAGCTGGACATTATCTGTCCTTTCTGAACTAGTATATATGCTGCTTTGACAATTTATATTTATCATAGAATCAGTAAAGCTGGAAGGGACCTCTGGAGATCATCTAGTCCAACCTCCTCACTCAGCAGCATCACCTACAGCATGTTAGACAGGGTTGCATCCAGGCAGGCCTTGAAGATCTCCAGAGAAGGAGACTCCGCAACCTCTCTGGGCAACCTGGTCCAGTGCTCCGTCACTCTCACAGGGAAGAAATCCCCCCTCACGGTCAGGCAGARCTTCCTGTGCTTCAATTTCTGCCCATTGCCTCTTGTCCTGTCACAAGGAACAACTGAAAAGAGTTTGTCCCCGTCCCCTTGACACCCTCCCTTCAGGTACTTGTACACATTGACCAGATCCCCCCTCAGTCTTCTCTTCCCCAGGCTGAACAGGCCCAGCTCTCGCAGCCGTTCCTCATAGGGCAGGTGCTCCAGCCCTCTGATCATCTTTGTAGCCCTATACTGGACTCTCTCCAGTAGCTCCATGTCTCTCTTGTCCTGGGGAGCCCAGAACTGGACACAGTATTTGAGATGAGGCCTCCCCAGGTCTGAGTAGAGGGTCAGGATCACCTCCCTTGACCTGCTGGCAACACTCTTCCCAATGCACGCCAGGAKACCATTATAGACATTTATAGACATTCAATAATATAAACATACACATACAGAGAAATGAGATATTTTATTTCATATGCATATGAAGTCTGCTTGAACAATTTGATCAATGTAATATGACAGGTCCCCAGGGGCTATGAGATCTTCAAGGTCTATACATACTCTTCCTTTATACTTCTGATACAACTGGATACAATCTACAYTATCCACAAAAGAAGTATCATATATTCTACTTGACTACACTAGTTAATGCACTGAGAAATCTCAGGTATTCTGTTAATTTACTCCTTGTAGTAATATTTCTTTTTTTGGAAAAAAAAAAAAAGAGTTAACTTTTCTAGTATTTCCTCTTATTACAGCATTGGACAAAATTTTTAGTATTTTATTTTTCTCTAAATAGAGCAACACATCAGAAAAGTATTATTTTAAGAAATGCAAAAAATAGCAGCTAAATTAGCTAGATCAAATAAGCCTTCTACTTTTCAATGTTCTTTTTCTAGATGATTCATTACTAGACTTTAGTCCTTAGAGTAATGCAAACTATACAAAATTGCTATTGTTTGGTAGCAGGAGCTACTCTATTCAAAAGGCCTTACTCAAATGAACTATGATTGCTCAGAAAGTCTTGGCCAATTTACCATGCTTTGCCTTAGGCAGTAAATATAGTGAAATATTTTACAGATCTGTGACTTCTCCTCAGCTTTCTACTCCAAACTTTGAAGCTATTGTAATACATAGAGGAGAGACACAACTTTAACGCCATTAGTTTTTCTGTGTAGAAAAAAAGATTCATTATACTTACATCAAAAAAGTAAAGCACTTGTTAATTTCTTTAAAACCTGCTTTGCAAAAGAAAATGAAATTGTAAAATGCTTTTAACCAGGACAATGTGATTTACTCAAACATTATTTATTTTAATTTGCCCTTCAATCTCATTTAGTACATGTATTGCCTATGGCTGCAATCAGAGCTGCTTAGAATTCCTTGAACCAGATTAAAGATCAAAATCCTTCTTAGTGCCAACTTATTGCACAGCAAATACAAATTCAATACAATCAGCAAGCTTTAAACAAGACTCAGATGTTAGTTAGTAAAACTCATTGGAGATCAGGAAAAAAATGAAGAAAATAAGGTGACCCAGAACATAATATTAAAGTCTCTTCTATATTTTTGGATTCTGCCTGAAGCCATGAAGTAATTCTTGTTTATAGAAATATGCCATAAATGATAAAATTCTTCTATGGAAATTTAAGCCAGTTTATAATTCCAATCATTGGATCTGTTTTTCCCACTATTCATATATGTAACTTTTTAATTAAATAGATGTTGATCATGTACATTTCAAAATAAACAGCTCAGAATTATGGTGTGTTTGGTGTTCCTGAATGACCAGTTTCCTAATCAGCAGTATGCTAATGGTAACTCGTCAATGTTTTTTCAGGATTTTTTACATCTAGATTAAAAGTTCTGCTTTTTTAAATGACTTTACTACTATGTCATACAGTTCTGTCATACTTTAAAATGTGTTATTTACTTACCCTAAAACTATGATAGTTTTATACAAAAAAAAAAATGTGGTTACTAACTTGTTATAAAACTAATCACAAAATGAGTTTTATCTAATGAAATGATACYCTCTCTCATGATGCTGTCTGCCTTGTGGGAAGCCAATAGAAAGTAGAATTTGGCTTTTTCCYTGCATTGAGTCACATGGTCCCAGCCAGATTACTCTGCAAAACTATTATTCAACCTGTCTAGGGCTTATTTTTTTCTACATTCTTAGGAAAGAAGCCACAGATTTTTCGAGAAAGAATCTGCTGAATTACACCTGAAAGCGCCATAAAAGGGATTTTTGTCATTCGGTAGATACACTTTTGATCACATAACAAGAGTTTATCTATCAAGTTATGTGCACTGAGACAGTTTGTGTGTTCTATCATGTGGTGGGATATGTACCCATAAAATGATGAGGAATACATCGGATGTACATCCAGTTATGCAGGTGCATGAACAGCTTTGGTTACATGAATTATGTTCCTAAAGATTCTCAACACCTAATGAAAGACACTTTTTGTTTTTACAGCTCAGAACTTCCTTAACCAAAATGAATTATTTTATTTATTCCAAGAGTGTATTTGTCCATTTGTCTTCATTTTGACATGAAGCAAAAGAAAAAATAAGTTCAAGAACAAACTGACACTATATTTTTGCTTTCATCAGCAGATTAATCTCCTCCCAAACCTCAAATCAAAACAAACGTCTGCATAGCAGAAGATTAGTACATTTTAAAGGTCACATTTTTAAAGGACATTGACAATCAGCTACCACTGAAAAACAGTGATAACCGAGCTCCTTTTACCTTTTAAAAGTTCCAATCTAAACACACTATACACCTATGTGCTCTGGGTACTGCTAAAACAGGCTCAGGTGTAAGGACATAAAAAACAGAGGTCCTGTTGACCAAAGATGTACCATCTACTTTGATTTCTAAAAATCATTTATGTCCTTTTATTATGCTCATAGAACACATTTACATTGATTATCCTAGATTACAGACATATTAATTAAGCAATATCTCATTAAAGAAAGAAGAAAAATCCTTTTTTTCCTGTGCATGTGTGAGTGATGTTTTCCTTACGAACCTGAGGGAATGTACCTGTGTATTTTAATAAAGCTGTGCTTTGCTGTATTGTACTTTATTAACAACAGAGTAATGTGACTTACAGGAAGTATAAGCTGCAGGCTACAGTACAATGCAATCTTCTCCATGCAGACTAAAAGAATAAAGAAGTTATAGACTGGAATTTTTAATAAAGGTATTTTTATTTGAAATCATTGATAAGGATGCTACTTTAGTACAATAAGTCTGAAAAAAAAGTCTTAAACCTTACCAATAGAGAGGTTTCACCACTGTGCCTTCTCAAGGAGCTACTTCTTGGATTCTGCCAATATCCCTGTCAGCAGCATTGATGAGGTCTCTTTACATGGTCAAAATCCACTTGTACATTATGTACACATCCAAATAATAACTTTGGCACTGTGAAACACAGCGTAGGAAAAGTCTTGGCTTGGGGAAGAGGACTAAGTTGCAATGAACGGTGAGATCTAGCTGTCTAACGATGGCATTCACAGCAGCTGACATGGAAAATGTCTGTGACAGGGTATGTTATAGAATGGATTTTGACACTAATGCAGGAATGGAGAGAAACATCTTTAGGAAATAGGACTCATAGTCTGCAATCACTTCCTGCATGTTGAGGCTTAAGATGTACATTTGGATACAGCTGAAGGCCCTGTTTTTGATTCTTCCACAGTCATGCAAGGAGGAATTGTTAGTGCCCAATTAGCAGGCTGACTTCTGACTCCACCTCAGYCTTAAGGATTTGAGTCCATAGCTTCCATATTTCAAAACAAGACTATTTACTGCATGCAAGTTGTTGAATTTCCTCTTGGAAGGAATTAAAGAGATTAATGTTTATGTAAAGATGTATAAGAATACAAAAATCCTAAGACTAGAAGAAAAACAATGGAAACCAGATGACACTCAGATGAGAGGAGAGGATCCAGGCTCTCAAAATACTGATTAATATACAACCACTGCCTTATACCAAATTCATTAATACTCAAGCAAGAAATTGGCCTAAATCTTCTGAAAAATTGGAAATACTTTTTGCAGCTTTTTAAAATTGAAAAGTACCAAGACATTCCAATAGCAATGACTGATTTTGTTGTAGCAAATTCTTGTACAGCAAATTCAAATCAGCTCATGCTCCAAGGCACTTACTACTCTTGTATAGTTACCCAGAGGATTGAATTCAACATTTAATCTGAATTTCAGATACTCTTGTGTATTTCTGTTATTATTATCYAACCCAACAAAGATTAATGGAGATGAAATCACAGAATTTGATGGACTCAATATATGATTTTATAGATGTTGCTATAAAGCCCAATAGAATTTAGTAAAGATGAGACCCATTCTTTAGCTTTGTTAATAGTCCTGTAGATTTTTCAGTCACTATGTTCTTGAAATATGTCTTACCTGTTAGGTATCAAAATACCTACAAAGTGATTATGATTTCTGATTTAGTTTAACTTCTATATCCTTTTCCAGCAGGGATATATAAGAGATAGAAACTATTTAGTTCAGTTATCGATAGCTGCAAGTAAATTTATAGACTGCAGATGAAGTCTGACTAGAACAAAGCCAAYAGGCAGCACTCCTATTTACCTCATTTGGGCAAAAGTGACAACTAATGAGTTCTTTTGGGCAGCTGGTATACATAAAAGTATAAAATATTATAAGTGCATGAAGGATTGCTCTCTTCATAAGCATCGTACCTAATAATGTTCAGACATGCTAAGATGTCTTTATTAAACACAGACATTTGTCTTCTCTATCCTAGAGTTGAATCTTTTATTATACAATAACCACATACTTTTAATGAATTCATCATATATCTAGCCATGCATATTTATGACTCTTGTATAACTGCAAAACCTATTAAGCTTGCCTAATACAACTACTTCATTTTGTAACACAGATAAATAGTGATATAGAAGAACCTTGGTTAAAAAGGAAATGACAAGAGATAAAATAAGGTAAATATTTACTTTGTTATCTTCTTATGATGATGAAAAAATACAACAAAGAAAAAATACAACAGGAAAAGAATAAATTAACTATTGAAAAATATTAGCTGTAAAACATATATATAAAGAAGYTTCATTGTAAAAAAGGTATATACGCTTAAAATGAAAAGTTTGGTTTTTCAATTCAAAGCTAGAATACARAGCATATACTATAATAAAAATATAAAAAAGTATATTTTTGAGAAAAATAATAATGATACTATTATGAGTACAAACATTTAAAAAATAGGATGAAATATATGCCACTGAAGTCTGACCAGCATTGTCTATCTGGTACTTAGTGCCTACTCAGATTTCAGGCAGCAATCATCTTTGAATGCTTGTAAGGTTCTCCTGGATCATTAGATAAGACTTTTAAGCCTGAAAGTTGCCTGAATGGCTGATGTTAGCATCGCATAGGTGTTCAGAATTGTCTTTTCTGAGTAGATAGACACTTACCTGTTCTGAGAGTTATTTCTTCCTGAGAAAAAGTTTGATGAATTAATAGTAGCAGCACAAGAGGTAAGAGAAGGAGTGGTGGTGAAAGTAGTGCCACCATGATCATATGAGTTTATAAGTTTAGCAGTTGGAGCTCTCACTGGAAAATGAARTCCTTCACATAGCAATTTTAATGATACCATCTTCAACTACCTTGAAATTTATATACAGCCAATTAGCCTGAGATCAAAAATTATTATAGTTGTTTTGAATGGCAATAATTAAAAATGTTGCTTATGAGATATTTCTCTAATTAAAATAGTAATCTTTATTCATTTTCATCAAATATATTTTTTTTTTTGTTTTACAAAATAAATTTTTGAAGACCCTTGCAATAAATTTGTGATTAGATCATCACTATGGAGCTATGTTGCTGGCATAGCCTATGTAAAATAAGCACTAAGGCTCCAATTCTTTAAAAGATTAAGGTGAATCATAGGTCTTTTCCTTATATAGTCCACGAAGAGTTGTTGTATATATGTTTAGTTCCAGCTGTGTAGAATAATACATTTCTGCAGTGGACCTCAACCTATGTCAAAAGGAATTTGTGCATGCACCAGTTATAGAACCGGTTTATAAACTCCTTAGATATGCATTCTAATGTACTTTAATCTGTAAGATAAATATTCTGTGTCATGAAGACTGAGTATTTGTTTATGTTACTGAGCCTGCTCTGGGCGTTTCTCTGCTGCTCAGCACCTTACAGAAGATGTATAGCAACTTAGAGAGGCAAGCATTGCACTGGAAAAGGGAATTATGAATAACAATATATTATCTTTAAATTTGGGGGAGGCTAAAGCTTTTCAACCTCAAACCAAAGTTTTAGGAATGAGACTCTTCATTGTTCTACTACAGTTCATTTATTCAGTACTGGCAGCAAGTGTTTTTTCATCATGGGATATTTATCTGCATTTCTATACAATGTAGAAATGTAAAAGAAATTAAGTGCCTAYTATAATAAATGGTTTCTTTATTCATACAGGGAAAGAAGGTTYTGTTAGCATATTTACATCATTATTGTATACCTATCTTTTAAACTTTAGTACATTTTAAAAGTTCTATTCAGAATGGGTATGTGCTTCTTTGCACCTTGTGATTCAAAATACTTATGTACAAAWTCATTTAACAGAGTTCAAAAAATGCCTATAGTGACAGTTTGGCTCTTGCACAGACATTAGCAGAAATAGAGATTAYGGGCAAAAGGAGTAGAAGAGGTAAGTAGGGAGTAGATAGAGCATTTTAGAGGAGATGATTGTGGACTTTTCCCCCCCTTATAGAAATGACTTCAGTAAGGCTTTGTTTTTGAATGGRGTCGATGGGGTTGCTTTCTTTATTAGAAAGGCTGTCAGCTTTTAACTTTTACATCAAATCCAGAATGTGCATCCTCTGAAATGATATTTCTTCAAATTTCAAGGATTTTATCTTTATAATTACTTAAATCTAGTAGATTTTGCAATCAGGATGATGGTAATTACCTAAGAACTTATAAGTGGGTTACAGGGCAAAAGCTCATTTAAAGACTAAAGTGTCCAAAGAACGCAAAGTTTCAGAAGTAAAAGACAAAGTTGGGTGGAAACAAAAGGCTATATAAGAAATATGGGAGCCTTGCATCCCACTGACCTATTTTTGCTGTCAAGTGATTTGAATAAGTTCATAAATCTAGTCCTATTTCTTGCCAGTATTGTAAAAGAGTTTTGATTAAAGAGCTTTGCTAAGAATGGTTTTGGATTAGAATATGATTGTACTTATTAAGATTCTTTTYAATACTTGATTTTCACAAGTGATGTGGAGAAAATTTTCATGTCAATGCCATTACTGCAAAAGGATTTTCAGAAAGGAAAAAAAGAAGTCATTATAACAGAAGCTTATCAACTCCACAGGGTACTATAACAGTACAGAGTTGGGACTTTAAATGGAACAAGCCACTAATTACAAAGGGAACATATTCGAATCTGAGTTACTAACATGAAGAGATGTTGTAATCACATGCAATAAAGAAAAAAAAAACAGTAGAAGAGCCTGTGGCAGGTAGCTCCATGGGTACTTAGATTGGAACTCTTCTAAATTACTTCAGTAAATTGAATACATGTTATCAGATGTGTATTGTCTTTAGAATYAGTTTCATAGAAGTGGGACATTCTTGCAAAGACTACCGTCAACTATTGATAATAGTTTACTAAACAGAGTTGTGGCAGTTGTAATATAGGAAGCTGTGTTGTTTAACTGAAATATGACAAATGAGTTGAAATTCTAATATACACAGATACTTAAGATTTTTTCAAGAAACCTCATGAATTTTTTGAAACTATAAAATTAAAACAATGATGTCCTTCAAATCATAAATCCTAAAATCCTATTAACCTCAAGCTCTCTGTTTCCACTTCTAAAATTAATCTGGAAAAAGCTGGACAGTGGAATATCTTGATTCATGAGTATAACCAGATTTTTAATATTCATATTGCTCCTTCTCCTGTTATCCTGTGGCAGTCACATATATGGTTTATTTTCAGGATAAAAAAATCCTGAGACTGCCTTTTTGAACTTTATAATATTATGTAATGTATATAACATTAATCAGATAACTCAGTGCTAATATCAATAACTACATCTGYAGCCACATACTATAGAAGATACACTAAAGTCTATTTTCCAAACAGGTATTCAATCTCCTTTTTAAGATGCCAAGGGACACAGAATCCACACCTTCTTTTGGTACTTTATTCTAGTGGTAAGTATCTTCACAGTTAAAAGGTATGTTTCATTCCTAAATTGGAAAAAAAAAAAAAAAAAACCTTTGTTTAACCTTTTTTTAAAAAAAAAAAAAAAAACAAAAAACAAAAAACCAAAAAACTTCTACAGCTTGTCTTCTAAGCATTGCATCTTCCTCTAATAGGGATTTCCAGACTTATATCATGACCTCAGTCCTGCTTAAGACTTGATCTACATTTTTGTGTAGTGAAGGCGAAGGCTGGGGTAACTGTATGGAGAAAAGAGTTTTCTTTGCATGCATACAGTAATGAGAATGCATCAGATGTGTTCCATCTGTAGTAACTAGATAGTGGAAGACAGTGTAAAAAAAAGAAAGAGCAAAATATCTAGCTCYGTAAAAGAAAATAATTCTAGCTAGTCTTCTGAAACTAACATGCTGTAAGATACCATGCCCTTGCATGYAGGTTTATTGGTTTTCATTTGTTACTGAAAGCCACACTATTTCTGTTGTATTCTCTTTATTTTTCATATTAGAAACTTTTCTCCTATAAGCTTTTAAAAAATCCTATTTTTAAAACTTTTTTTTCTGTTTATTTTTAATAAAATCCCTTTAGAACTCTGAGCATAATTAAGTAATTCAAGATCATTCTGGAAATCTGTGGTAGAGTCAGGGACTGCAAGCAAATTTTTTGACATTCAGATGAGTCCSAGAGTCCCAGATTTTTTTTTCTGTTTGTCTTTTCTTTCCTTTTCTCGTTAATAATTTAATAATTTTTTTATTTGATCATAATTTGATCTTTGAGTTTCTCAAGCTGGGTATGTATAGATACTCTCAGTGGTTAGTGCTTTGGACTAAGTTTCTCACTTACCTATTCATTGCTTGAAATCACAACAGCAACCATGATATTGCACAGTTATGCCACACAAAGGGTTTTAAAAGGTGRTTAATGAATTAGCAGAGGGATCAATTTAATTAAGGAAAACAAAACTCCCACAAACAAATTCYTTCTTACTTTCTCCTCTGCTCCAAATTATCAGCTATTAAAATATTTTTATAATGTTGAAGAGGAAGAACAATATTATAATATGGAATTATTACTTATAGATAATATTTTTCTTACTTTGAGTTTTGTTTAGTTTTGAAGCGTGAGAATAAACTTTGTGTATAAATAACATATGCTAAAGATATGAAAAATTGCAATAGGAGAAGAATGCAATAATCAGAAAAACAGGTTAAGAAGATTATTGTGTTTGTCCTGTTTCTTATTTGAATATATAGATATTTTGAAGTCCTTACCCAAAGAAAAACTTCAATGTACATTTTATCTCAGTAAAGCCTGAAGGTGAAGGACAAGAATTAATACTGTGAAAACAAGCATTTTCTAGCATCAACCTGGAGACAGTTGAAAGTCTCAGCTTCAGTGGAGTCTGAACCAGCTTAGCCTTGGCTGTGCAGAACATGACMAAACCTGTTGAAGGATCTATTTTTATACTGAAATGAAGGAAAAATGATTACTTTATGGATACATTCATTGGAAAAGGCTATTTAACCCTGCACTTTGGCCTACTGAAAGATGTTTTGCATTTTACTCCATTCCAGAGTTTATTATAACTGTAGGTTATGCTGAGATTTGTTTGCTGTTGTGTGTGAATAACTAGAATTTAAAAATGAACAGTAGTATTGATATTTGTCTATTTCTGCATCAAAGTCGTAGTGTGGTGAGAAAAYTCTAGTTAGGAGATCAGTTAAAGAAAGATCTAGTTAAAGAGATCTAGTTAAAGAAATCAGTATGTTATGTATRTTTATGCGTACCCATAGATACACATACATATTCCTACAAATAGACACACTAAATGACTTTCTACCCTACCAAAAATTTGGATTTTTCATTTTCATTCTCAATTTTAATGGAAAATTATGTCATTAGACCAACCTACCATCCTTCTGCCTCCTCATTATTTGAAGGGGAGGCATATTTTCTTCCTACCTGAAATCAGTTTCCTTCACCTTTACCAAGACTGTYGCATTGCTCACCTGTAAAGTTGAAAGCTAGAGTTCATAACTTCTGCTAAGGTGTGTTGGCTGGAACAATGATAGGGTATTTTGCAGCATATCTTCCAGTTTTCTGCCAYAGTATTTACTGAGGCATTAAATCATGTAGGTTTTGGTTCCTAGAAAAAGGAGACAGAATTGTGCTTCACTGTAGTTCACAGCTATGCCGTTGGCCTAGTGAGAAGAAGAAAATTCATGAAAGCTGATGGCACAAATTGTAACACTAATTGCAGTCTTTGAAACACTTAAAAAAMCCCAAACCTTATTTAAAAGAAAAGAAAGTTGAAAGAATGCGGAGCTATAAACACAAAAAGACCAACTGATTTATTATGCCTTCTGCACTGGTGACACTTGTSATGTAGTAAGAAAGAAGGAATATTTAGCTAAGTTTTATTTGTCTCTCTGGTTCTCATTACTTTAGCTAATGACTGGAAGGAAAAAAAAGCCAATCTTAATGATCCAACAGTGCTCTCTGGTGGTGTGAAACAAAGGCATGTTTTCCTCTGTAGAAAACTTACAGAAGTCCAGTACACAAGTCTTTGAAGACAGATAAGTGACAGGAACTCTCAACATGTTCCTCAGTGATAAGAAAAATAGAGGAATAAACAACTTTAAAACCACCAAGGCATGAAATGTGAAACCTGGCTTAGTGAAGGTAATGTAAATAAAAATATTTAAAAATAATGTTTCTTGTCCAACAGATGTGTTGGATTATTAATGTTCACAAGGCATAAATATCTTCATCAGCAAATGCATATCCAAACTTTGAGAAAAATACAGTACATGTTAGCATATTTTACCATGAAATCATTCTGAACTTTAAGAAATAGTTTCCCCATTGATTTTTTTTGCTTTAGTGTGTATTGTCCATAAGTGGCAAATGGATTAATTAAAGGAAATATGGAAATATCTTGGAAAACCTAAAGAATAATTATAAATCTGGGTCACTGAGMTGCAGAGTTCAAAAATTTTTTTGCTATTTTCTTATGAAGCTTCTGACTTGGGTTTATGATTATACAAACATGWTTTGAATAAAAATAAATAAATTACCCACACAGCACAGGGATACCTCACTTTTTAGCTGACAAGTAGATGAGGACATTGTACATATTTGACTGTATTTGTTTTAAATTTCTGACTTTGAGCGGTTGGTGTACAGTCTCTGCAACTCAGAAGCTGTGCAATTCAATACAGTCTCCCAATTAGCTAAATGTCTAATTCCTTCTTTTAAATAAAGACTAAATATAGTCCTTGATCCCCTAACTCCCTTCGGAAGTGAAGGGAAAA
>NW_028185038.1:1528646-1546588 GCF_003343005.1 Rhea americana | reverse complement strand
CAGGGTCACCTACAGCATGTTAGACAGGGTTGCATCCAGGCGGGCCTTGAAAATCTCCAGAGAAGGAGACTCCACAACCTCTCTGGGCAACCTGGTCCAGTGCTCCGTCACTCTCACGGTGAAGAAATTTCCCCTCACGGTCAGGTGGAACCTCCTGTGCTTCAATTTCTGCCCMTTGCCTCTTGTCCTGTTGCATGGGATGAGATGTAATCTGTACTCTATTTTTTTTTCCTGTAGAATTTAATGTGGCAGAAGAACATAAGGCAAGCTTTTGTGTGAGAGGTTGTTCTTCTTGAAAAYAGCTGAAAAGGGATAAAGACTTGTGCACAAAGCATATGAGCTCTGTTGGAAAGCAGTTAGAATTTAAGAAGAGTAGATCTTCAAAGTGTAGAATTAAAGGAAAGAGTGACACAAACCAAGTTTTCTTAAGTTTTCTCAAATTGTATTTGAACCTATAATTTATTCTCTTTTATCCTCTCCTGAAATCAAATCTAAAATTTTCACATTGATTTAAGATTGTTGAGTTTTGGTGTAGATTGGCCTTGGAGCAGAGAAATAAAATTACACTAAGTCATGCAGTAGTCTTTGTCAAGCCTTTGTTTCTTCTGTTTTTAAAAAAGCATTTTATTAAATTCACACACATGTACATATGTAAACATTGTGACCATAGTCTCAGTTCTTAATTCCCTTTTGCTATGAATAGATAAAGATTTTCATAAGATACATAGGATAAATTCCACGTTTAGGTTTCTACTTTTATGGGAGGTGATAATAGGGAAGGGACTGAGTGCCTAAACATAGATATATGCTGCCATTTGGGGCTGTCCAAGGRTAGCCCATCTGTCCTTTTCAGCCATCCAGAAAAGTTTTGATTTCATGAAATCTTATGTTCTCCTGGGCTGATCAGAAACCCTTGAGTGTCTTATGGCACCTCAAATATCTCTAATGCCAATGTTCAGCTAACTAACTCAAGTCTTTGCTCTGTACAGATACTGACTTAGGAAGRTGTAGTTTTTATTAGATGCAGGAAGAAACAGAGAAGTGGTATTTTCTTTTGAAAGCTTTTTTCTCCTCTCATGCCTTATGAAGAAAGGTAATGTCCTGCATCTCTGAAAAGACAGAGGGAGGGAGAGAAAGGGAATTGTTCCAGAAATTTTTGCGGGAAAAATGGAATAGTATTACTTACTTAGCTTATAGAGAATATTATGTGTTCAGAGCCAAATAAAGCTGAATCACTATATTATATCATGTATAGATGTTTCTAGTAGAAACTATGCAAGTGCTTCTCTCTGTAAAGCAGAGGCAGACCTGGAACAAGGTACTTGCCAGACATCGTTCATAGCTGTGAATGAGGTTTGGTGGTAGTCACAGTTAAAGACTGGAACCYGTGAAAAACAAATGAGTCAAAGCGAAGTAATTTTTTTTAGAAGACTAAGGACTATCTTATACATGTTAGGCATATACTTTAGGATTACATTTGCAATAGTTTAAGATCATTCTCTTTCTAGAATTTAGTGAAATCTTCAGGATTGAAAGAAAAAAAAATATTATTTCAATCAAGAGAAAAGTTTCATGAAATTATGATTATTTCAGTAGGTTGTTTTAAGAAGAAAAAAATAAATTCTTAAAAGAAATGCACATAATTTTATTTATCCTTAAACCCAAAATGAGTTTTTATAATTTTTTGGAACCAACAATTTCTCCATTCCAGTTCTTTTCCATCCACTACAGAATTCCTTCCTTGTACAGAACTTCAGATGATGTAAAAAGGGAAATTCTGCTTCTGAAAGGCATCAAAGAAACTTTATTTTTTTCTTTGAAACTTGTAATATGTGGGAAAAGGTCTAAAAAGGAGGMAGGAAACAAGAAAGGGACTTAGAAAGGGTGTTCAGAAACTAGCATTTGTAATCTATATTAAAGTCTCAGTGGAAAACTAAGGGCATTGCAGAGACTGAGTTGCATGATATTTATATGTAGTAAATACTTCTTATGATGTATGATTTATAAAATACTGTAACAGTCTTGAAAATACTGTATCATTCCACCTCATCCTATGATAAGACAGAATGTTTAATTTTCATGAATCCACCCTAAGGCCAAGTACTGAATGTTTCATTTACATTAAAAAGGTTTAAGAAAAAGATCAACAAAAGAGATAAAGAAATGAGAGGAGAAAGGAGGGGGAACAACACAGTGAGTCAGAGTAGGTATATTTGGGACAAGTAATGTAAATCATTGGAACTCAATTGCTGCTGGAAAGAACGAGCTGGCAAACAAGAATCAAAATGAATGAAAGCAAGAGAGTGTCAATCCCCCCAAAATGAAGAAAGTGTGTGAAGAGAAAGGCATCTTTCAAGGTAGCTTCATAGGGGAAAGGCAAGGGCTAGAYTGTCAGTTTTCTGAGCTTGTTTATTATTTTATAGCTTCCTGCTTCCTGTTTTGCAATCAATAACTCAATCTTTGATTTACCCCCCTCAAAAAAAACCTAATTTTTCAGCCTTAACTTAATCTGAYGTTAAAAATGAAAATGGGAAAAGGGGACAGATTTGGGCCACCACTCTTTTTCAGAAGTATTAAATACAATTAAAACAGTTCATGAAGGTTACCTTTTAAAGATTCCTGTAGCTTACAGCAAGATTAGGTGACTCAGTATCTATAACTTGGTCACTGTGTACTGATTTACCAAGTTAGGGCTAACCCCCTAGATGGACTTTGATCAACTGTGAGATTATAAACAGAAGATAGTGATGTAGATACTTTCCAAGGCCACAAGCAGATAAGAAATAGTTCAGTTATTTATGAAGGAAACTACTGACAAATTGAGCTTTTTTGCTGTTGTAAACTAACGGTATTGTTAGCATTAAAAAAAGTGTTTCTTAAGTGTACCCTCGTATGACTGCAAACCATGCTAGGAAAAAAGAATACTACTGCCTTAAATTAGCCTCCAGACAGATCTACTATTACTGCTCATCTGACCATTTTACCTAATAAAAATGATTTGACCTTAAAGTAGTATGTTAATTTATAGCAATTCACATGCAATGAACAGTAAGAGCATTTAAAAATACACATCAGTAGTTTATTATTTGAGTTTATAAAGAAGGAAGYTAAATAGGAAATTTTGATTGAGTTTTAGACATACACATTTTTTGAAGTCATTAATTCAAATATAATTCAGATTGCTGGACGTTTTGATGCAGGTAGTCATCTAACTGAGTAGAAGAGGTACTCTGTTGAATTTATTCCTCACGGATAAGGAAGAACTAGGCAGGAATGAGAAGACCAGTGGCAGATTTGGCAGCTGCAATCATGAGTCGGGAGATTTTAGGGGGAAGCCAAATCCGGTAACCCGACAGAGGTGAGGCTACAGCAGCTCCACACCCCTACAGCACTCACACAAATACAAATGGTAGCAGCAGCTTCACCCAGTTCCCCTTTCCAGCTGGTGAGGTGGAAGGTCCATTAGCAGGACATAGATATACATATGCACACCGTGAATCCTTCCAGTAGCTGGGCTTATGCACTCAGTCTACCCCTTATCATAACAGGATGACTACCCTGGATATCAGGAGAGTAATTACACTTTGTTCAGGGATCTGCTTGGCAATGTCCCAGATGAYGCAGCCCTAAATAAGCTCAGGAGAGCTAGCTGGGCTTCAGCATCCTCAAAGCAAAGAATGGTGAGCATAGCACAGAAAGCAGCATGGATAAACAAGCTCAGATGCAAAAAAGACCAGAAAGCAGAAGCAGGAATGGGCTACCTGAGAGAAGTGATTGTTGGAGGATGCAGGAATGGAAATAAGAAAACCAAAGCTCTACTGGAGGTGAAACTAATAACAAAGACGGTGAGAGTAAAGCATTACCCACAATAGAAAAAAAAACAAAGTTAAAGGTCATGTAAGTAAACCAATCCAGGAGATCAGTTGACTCTGAYTAGAACAGATTGCTCAAATGTGTAATCTCCATTCTTGGAGATACTTAAAATTTGACTGGACAAGTTTGGGGGGCAGGTTTAGCTCAGTTGGTTAGAGCATGGTGCTGCTAATGCCACGGTTCTGGGTTCAGTCCCCGTACGGGGCTACGCTGAGGGTTGGACTGGATGATCTCCAGAGAGGTCCCYTCCAACCTTCCAGCCAACTATGTTGGTTCAGCTTAAACAGAGGCTTAAACTAGTGTTCCTTTCCAACTTAAATCTATGATGCTATTATGAAATTACATTTGAAAAGTATTTTCCAGACTATATGAGATAGATCATATACATTCCTTACATTATTGTTATGTGATTGCATTTTGAAAGACTTTAGATACAATCCTTAACCAGCAGAAGTTAATGTTTGTATCGCAGAACATTTTACTCTGATAACCTAATTAAAAAAAAAGATGAAAAAATTAAGAGGGATGAGCAGAGAATAGAAAAGATCTGAAAAGTGTAAACAGCTCATGAGAGAAGTTACAAAGAATGAAGCAAGCAATTTATTTCTGTGACTGAATTTGATTATTTTTTTTACAGTTGTCTAATATATAAGAAGAACTTGGGCTAAATTATTGAACTTTGTAATTCATAATAGAGAGTTTTAATCTCTACTTAGGTACTTCTGTGCTAGTGCTAAGGACCAAAACAATTCAACACAAATATTTATGTTAATTTCTAGATTAGAGTGGATATATGAATCATATAAATAATTAATTTATTCGTGAACAGCAAAAGATAGAAGCAATTGAAAACTCCTTAATCATCAAGGAGAACTTCATGTAAATGTAACAAATCATATGTGATCCTTAAATAGAATAGATTTGTTTGTTATTTTTTCCACAAAATGGGGCTTTTTTTGTAATACGAGGATATTTGTAGAAAATTATATATTCTGTCTCATAATATCTCATTTATTAAAARCACTTAATGTATTCAATGATAAGATCAATTTATTAAACATCTCTATCAACATCCTGCATGGATTTGGCAAAGTGTCTTTGCTTTTGTAAGATGGGAGAGGAACAAAGAGACAAAACAAAAGATAWTTGCTTGAGGTTATTTAAACTGACACCACCGGAAGCCAGATACCTATGGATATAACTCATTATAAAATCACAGAATCATAGAAAAGTCAAAGGCGGAAGACACCTATGGAGATCATCTGGACCAACCTTCTGTTGAAAGCAAGGGCTTGGATTAGATTTTCCAGGACTCTGTCAGGCTGAGTCCTGAACATTTCCAGGGAGGGAGATTTCAGCACTTCTCTGGAGAACCTGTTCCAACGCTTCATTGATGTCACAGTGGAGAATTCTTTCGTCCAGACAGGATTTYCCTTGAGGCAGCAGCAACCTGTGCACCTTGTCTTCTGTCCTGTCACTGTGCGTCCTTGTGAAGAGTGGCTTCATCTTTTCTAAAACTACTTTTTTTTGGTAATACAAGACAGGGAGTCCCCCTGCGCATTCCCCTCTGCCCCACCACACCCCCAGGGTTTCCTTACCCCAGGTGGGTCCTAACAAGTGCTGAGCAGAGCTGAGTAATCACATCCTCTGATCCAYGGGCTGCACTCCTGCTGATGCAGCCCAGAAGGCTGTTGGCCTTCTTCGTAACCAAGGCACTGCTGGCTCACTGTTCCCCAGGACCCTCAGCGCCCTGTTAGGGGAGCTGCTCCCCAGACCCCAGTCCCCAGCCTGTAGTGCTGCTTGGGGATTTTCTGTCCCAGGTGAAGGACTTGACTTTGTCTTTGTTAAATCTCATGCGGTTCTTGTTGGCCCATCTTCCAGCCTGCTGAGATCACTGTGTGGTGGCTCTTCCTTCCAGCATATTTACTTCTCTTCCCGGTTTGTTGTCATTTGCAAGTTTGGAGAGGATTCATTCAGTCCCTACATCCAGATTGTTCATAAAGATATTGAACACTATGGATACAGTACTGACTCCTAAGGAACTACACCTSTGCCTGATTGCTAAGTCTGATTTTGAGTCATTAACTACAATCTTTTGAGTACCAGAAGCTTAGCAAGCATCCTGGTTTCCACACGTCCAGTCCATATCTTACCAGCTCATTAACAAGCATGCTGTGGAAGACCAGATCAAATGCCTTGCTGAAATCAAAGTGGATGATAGCCACAGCTCTCCCCTCATCCACYGAGCTACTTTTTCATCATAAAAAGCAATTATGTAGTCTTCAAAAATATTTATTATTTTAATCAGGTGTCACTGGCATGAATTTTAATCAGTTAATGATGATCTAAATTATCTGATTTAATTACCTGATTATACTATRTTTAAGCCTTTCTATGACCTTTTCATATCTGATTTTCATATCTAAAAGGAATTAAACAAATCTATCATGAGATAACCTTTTATAATATGAGATCACTTGCTTTATACAACTGGTCTAGTTAATTTAGGAATCCAACACCCTCTAAATTTAGATCATGGGATCCTTGCAATTAAAGTTTCTTTTCTTTTCTTTTTTTTTAACACATCCTAAATGCCGAATACTGAGTTAAGATGCGTTACATCTTGTTGCACAACTACGTTTTTATCAGCACATTGAAAAGCAGGTACCTCTTTAGGGAAATTTTACTTTAGCAGTGTTTTGTACTTTTCAAAGCTTGCATGAATGTGCACTGTCTTTGAGTTATCCTTCTATGTTTGGTTTCAGAAATCGAGTTTCTTTTACAGGTGTCAAAGACTTTGACTACACTATTTATTTATTTATTTTGCTTTCATACAATCCTTTCATGCTGAAAGTTTWTGTTTTACTTATAGAGAGACATAGTGAAAATTAGACTGTTAGGAGCGGTATGAAGTAGGAAACATCCCTAACATTCCTCAGAGTGCTTCTTTTAGTTCCTAAATGAACATGTTACTTGAATTTATATTTATCTTTTCCTCAATTCTAGAGTAAAAATCCATAAAAATATTAGTGGATCTTTTTTCTTTCAAAGTTTTATTCTGAATTCACAGCAAGTTTGCTATGACTGGTAGAAGAATAAGTGGATGGAAGTGTGTGTTTTGTCACAGGCTTATATTTACATTTCTAGCTCAGACGGATGAAGAAATTCATCACAATTTTTTCTCTCCTTAATCATCCCTTTGTTGATGTGTGTTAATGGATGCACTAAGTTYATAAGAACAACACTCTAGGCTATTTAATATCAACTGAATATGATCTAGAAATGTGTGAGGAAATTTCCTCCCTTTTGGGGAATTTAATATTTAATCATAATTTTAAAATATCTACTAGAGAATAATTAGTCTAAGACTTGTYTTCCATATTAAGCTAAAAAGATCTCAATCCAATGGGTTTAGGACTATATAAGACCTAATTATTTGTTGTAGGCTCTGAGATATGTATGGTTTTTTGCTATGCTACAACTTGAATATAAGTATATTGTTTTGCTTTGTGTTCAGAAGCTAGGGTATTTTAGTCTGAAAATTAAAATAATTCTATTTAAATGGTTTATTAAGATCATGAGATTAATCTGATTAAGAAAAGGAAAATTGATATCTCACTTTTTCATACCATATCTCTTCTGACAGTCTCAATGCTGTTCAAAACGTGTAGGAAAGTAGGCTTATTGTCCTTCATCACTTCAGAAGGAAAGTTTCGTGAAATACTATGTCCAGAGTAAGGAAGCCTCATAAAATAAAGGGCAGAATGATTTATAATGACATTCACTTGAGTATACATACAGTTTTACTATTGGTTATACTTTTAAAGTTTTTTACATTGTTGCAAAAAAATTGTTATCGGTGCTTTATTTGTAATTTGAACATATATTTGGATGGAAGAAAACTCGGTTGCAAGTGTCTTCAGAGATGATCTGATCAGACCCTCTAAAGTCTGGCAGAAACAACCAGACCTAAATCTGTTCCCACAGATTTTCTCTAATCTACTTTTTCTTTCTTTCTCTTTTTTCTTTTTCTTTTTCTTTTTTTTTCTTTTTTATTTTCAGTGATGGGCATTATACTTGTCATAAAAGCGTCTTCCCATTGGCTAACCTAAATGATCATAAATGCAATTCTAACCCATCTTCTCTATGTCTTTCAGGAAGAACTTATAATTCCTTCCGTTTGACAGCTATTCTTTACGTATTTGAATACAATTATATCAACCACCTATAAACTGAACAAGCCCGCATCTTCCATTGGTATATGACAACTCCATTTTCTAGACTCTTAGTCATTTTCATTGCACTTCTCTGGATGTGATAACATGCTCTTCTCTTTAAGCGAAAATATTTCAGTCAGATTCTTGGTCAAGTATTTAATTGCAAGTATATATGGAGTCTCATTTACATCAAGCAAATGAACCTTACCAAAATACTTTTTTGAACTAGTGTATATGTTTATAATTAACTGATATTCTCATATATTGTAAAATTTATTTTGTTGATAGATATGATAATTTTTGGATAAGACATTAAGCTTAGATCCTGGACAATTCTTTAAAGAAATCATCAAAGACAAAGGTCTTGAATAGTTACATTAATACACAGCAGTGATCTTGCAAATTACAGAACTAAGTAATTATATTGTGTCTGTCTACATTTTTTCTTTTCTTCTAGTACAATAGAATATATTTAATTTCTTCTTTGAAGAATTGTATGATGTTTCGACGTGCTATTGAATCATACTCATTTTACCTGTTTTACAGTAAACTGATTTTATTGCAACTGTCATGAGTAAAATGAGGAAAATCATTACAAACTCAAAGACTGTTAGAAACATGTGCTTATGTTAGTATTGATATCATTATAAATAAATAAATACAACTAACCATGGTGTTAACAATCACAAGAAGTTCTAGTTCATTCACTTGGATTCACTGGGATAACTATGGTTATMTCCATGAGAAGCTGCACGGCAAAAATTACTTTATATCAGATCACAACAAAAATTACTTTATATCCGGTCATGGATACAGGTATCAGCCTTGCTTTAAGCTTTTGTGTGAAATGGATGCTCGAAGCAAAATGGATGTATTTGACAACTTGTTCAAACTGGGGTACCACAATATAAGTGATTCAGAGAGTAATAACCCAAATAATGGGAGAACAAACTGCACATGTACAGTTCCATCAAAACCAGTTAATGATCTGCACTTACTATCTAAAAATGCTTATAACTCCTTAGGCTGTGGTAATTTGATGACTGCAATGTATAGTATTGCCCTAGATGACACTATTCTTGCATCAGGCTGTCAATTCAACTATATGTGCAATCATAAATCTCTTGAATGTTGTGGAACTGTGGGCAGAACAGACGATGAAGGGGACAGAAAAGGTCCTCATTTCATCAGCCTGGTGAGGGAGGAACCTAAATAGCTGAATAAATGATTGTAAAGTACAGAATGACTGCTTGTTTTATCACAGGCTAAYGAAACATGCACACAAATGTATACATGAGCTTTGATATATTACTTTTCAGTTTGAATTGATTCCAGGTTCCTTRTTTCCTGAGTGTCACAGATTCTGTGTGAACACCAAAAAAACTGTTAAGTTATTAATTAATGTCCATTCTTTAGGTAGTATAATCACCAAACTTGTATTTTTGGGCTGTCTTCTAATGACAATCACATCTCTCTCTCTATGTTTTTTTTTTCTCTCTCTCTCCCTTATGAGATCTTAATTTTATTAGCTTTAAATTATTGACATACAGCCTTGTTGTAAGGCAGTTCTCAGTTCTGTCACCAGACTGGACAATTAATTTAACATCTAGGCCTATCTCTTGTTTAGAGATACTTTCTCTTTCTTTTTAAGGTCTTTCATAGTTCAGTAATGCAAGGTAGTATGATGATAGTAATATCATCTACTTATTCAAACTTATAATTTAAGTTGTACATAATGGGAAGACTTTTCTGACCAATATGAAAAAAAAAAATGGTGCCTAGGCTGAAATGTTATCTGAAATGTTGAATTATCTCTCACCGTATGGGAAAAGGGTTAATCATATTTTACAGATAGAAGTGGAGACAGGGTTCTATTAACATCATTTTCTTCCTTCAGTATGAGCTAAATGTAAGAAGTCAATCAATTTCAATAAGAGTCTTGGTTCAGGACAAAGAAAGGTACAGTCATTGCGTACATACTTTTCAACTTGAGCATTATTTATTTATTTATTTATTTAATATAAACAGATTTTATGACTCTAAGGGCTATAAAACTGTAAGAGCAAGAAACATAAGTTAGAACYGATCTTCACCGGTTTTGAATTCTACTGGGAACAAGTAACTCTATGTTCATTGTTTCTAATGGAGAAGACTCTGAGTCAACATTTAATTTTCTATGTTGATGTATTTGTTTACCTCCCTGCATGGGCCCCCAAACCACTTTTCTATATTTCTACATGATTTTGAAAACAGCATAAAATCAGTGCAGGTCAGTTATCAATTACCTCAACAGTACTAACTAAAAGCTAAATTTTAGTGGTTGTAGCAATCACTCGCTAAACTAACAAATTTCCTATTTCTGAGGCTCAGAACCTAATATCGAGTGCTGAAATGAATTAACAGCCTGCTGAAGCAAGCAAGAGGTGTACTATTTMCACTTGGACAGGCAAGACTGAATGATGCTGATGTAAAGCTTACTGTTATGACAGAAAAACTGTTCAATAAAATAAGAAACCAAATAAGACTTCTGTCCTCATATTGTCTCAGTCTTCAGAGGTTGTATGTACGCATTGCACTGAGAACAGTGCAAACACTCTGGGAACATATTTGTGTTGAGCTGGATGCTGTCAATCAAGTGCATGCTCCTGATAATGAAAAAGAGAAATTGCTGTTTGGAAATGGTTTGTTATTGAAGTTCTGTTCACTTCTAAACTTAATCCATAAAACYATTTGATGCTGGTAAAGGGACAATATTCTGTGTAGTAGCCTGATAAGAGAGAGAAAGTACAAAATACTGTTATTTGCTGTCATGGGAAGATCCATAGCTCCTGTTCTCTTTTTGGCATTCWAACTGCTTTCTTGGATTCGTTTCTTTGAATAAACTATTTTTTATGACTAGTCATTTAATTCTTAGTGATGCTTGTTCTCAGGTAACAATTTGAATTTGCTTTACATTGTATATAGAGGCAAAATCTCTTTGAAGGAAAGAGAATAAGACCAGTTTAAGTTTCAGTTTGCTTTCCTTGCTGCAGTCCTACTAAGTAGAACAGTGGAGAATGACCARAGCTATAGATTTCTACAGCTAGAAGGCACTGCAAAGAATGTTTTTTTTTCCCTAAAGAAAGTTCCAAAGGACAAAAGAACGCTAAAACAAGAATATTTTCATTTTGAGAAATTGTTTAGCATGAGATCATACAAGGCTTCCATTTGCTATGCAGAGATGAGTAGCATTTCATATAATTCATATTCATAAAGGTAACTATGGTAACTCATAAAGTAACTCATAAACTTATAAATTCATAAAGGTAACTTTTGAACTATGCCAATATGAAAAAAAAAAAAAAAAAAAAAACAACAACAGTACTTGCTAATAATTGCTACTATTATTTGAATAAGGTTAAATCTCTGCCTAGTAGCAAGCCCTGCTGCACTCATACATACCATTACTTTTCCAAATCTTTATTATATTGGGCAAGTAGGTTCAACATTAGGATTTAAAATTTTCTATTTTGGCCAAAGTCTCTCTTTCCCTTATATCTCCATCAGTAAATTTGGAACAATCATTTTCGAAGTCATTTCTTTTTTCCCTTATTTATATTATGAACTTTCTGGAGCAAAGAAATTCATTAACAATCCATTGTAATCAGACACTGAACTTTGTTTAAATTAAACATATTTCTGTAGAAAGTAGCAGTTAACTGAAGCCAGACACAATAAAGGACAATATACTGCAAGCTTTTAATGAACTTTTGTTCTTTCACAGAATACTTCATTCATATAAGTCACCGAATCTTGTAGTTTCTGATAACTTGACATTAATCCCACACCAACAACTATAAACTAGGAAATAAATTTGAATAGATTGTGGAAGTTTAAGGCTGAAAGRGATCTCAAGAGGCTATTTACTTCATATTCTAAATGTATTACATTATTCCTCCTTGGTCTGTTTAAATTATTATTAAAGATTTCCAGTGATAGAAGCTCCATTATTAGGCATTTTTTTTTACTACACAAACAAACAAATAAATCCTATTCCTTGTAACATACATACTCTGAAAGCCAAGGTAATTTAATACTGAAAATGCATGAGGACACTTAAGTTTTTTATTTTTTTGAGATATTAAATATAAATATGTGAAAAGGATTTTTAATTAAATAATTTGTTACAAACAAGGATTTTTTTTCCTTACAATATGATAATAAGAAAGGTTTTGAGAACAGCATCCTTTATTCTCTTGAATCTGTCTTTCATCTTCATCAGACAGTCTTGAATGTTAGTGTTATGTGTAATTTCAAGCTAGTACACTAACTTGTATTTTATGTGGGATAGTTGTGATGAATATTGAAGGCTTGTTGCGTAAGGAACAAATAATTCTTCTATTCCAATAGTCTGAATAGTTCTCGTTGTAATGGATTTCCCCACTTGAAGTAAAGTATATAGTCTTTAAACTTGCAGAGTTTTGCTGAAAAAYAACAAAAACAAACCTACAAAACTACCCAAACTTGTATTAAACACTAAAGAAAAGCCATTTTAATAGCCTGTAAATAATCATATCTATCCAAAATTACAAGAAACTAAAGGACATTCTTCTGAAATCTGAAACTGATTTGATTTAGATAAGAAAGAACATAAAGCACATAGTGCTGTTTGAGTAGGTCCACTCCTAAGTGCAAGTTAATTATAAATATATTACAAACTCTGGAACATCCATCTATTCTCATGGGTTAATATCCCCATTGAGCTTTCATTTTAAATTACACTGTCAAATATGAGAACAAGTGATCTTCCAGTATGTTAGAGATGACACCCATTGCCTAGAATAGTATGTTGTTGATAGCATCAAGTACAAAAATTACTGAAATCTCTCTCTCTCTCTTTTTCCCTGAAGAAAATCAAAGTTTGTCTGCATTTTTCCCACCAAAGTCTTATACTCATCACCAAAAATGTTTTGTTTTTCCTGTAGTATCTGAATAATCACAGGATCACAAAGTTCTCAAGAATGTGCTTTTGACATTAGGCAGGACACATTCAGTGAAACAGAAAGATTAGGAACAATACTTTAGGGCCATATGAACAAACAATATCTACACGCTGTGATGAAGATTGTAGCAGGGCAGAATTTGCTGTTCTGATGGTAAAATTAATAACAATCTTTGAATTTCTACTTCTTGCAACTGTGGATGCAACTACCTGATTTTTTTTTGGTCCTAGTCATCTAACTTTTCTATAGTCAGCAGATAGAAGGAGGCACTGATAGATGCTCATTTTTTTCCCATATTTAAGGATATTTAACAATGAAGAGATGAATAATCCTTAGGAAGTACTTTTTTTCTATGACTGTARGAGTAGTTTATGTGATTAGTCAAAATCAAAATGTCTGCACTATAGGAATCTGAAAGTAGTTGAGTTGAATCTCATCCATAKTCTCCATACAATTCTATGATAATTGAAAGATAAATTTCAGGTAAATTGTGAAATAGAAAATCATGAACTAGAGCATATAAATAACTCATCTGGTAAACTAGTAAAACATAAGCCTTACAACATTTAAATACATTTGGAATTGCACAAATACAGTAGTACAGTTATTCCGAGTCACCTCCTATTCTGAATTTCTCTTGGGGGGGGAAAAAATATATAAATATACATACACATATGTATATATATATATATATATACACAAATACATACACACACTTGTTTCCTTTAGCAGCTTACACCAAAGAGAAACTTCAGAATGGCCAACTGTTTCAAAATTTTAAAAAATTTGTAGAAAGCCCAGCCTACAGCACAGAAATACTGAGGTTTCCTACATTATATATGTACATAATGGAGTCCAAAAGTTCCACATTTAATTAATCCATGCATTTAATTGCTAAAATACTACCTTTTTCTTGTGCAAATATAAATATTCAATTTAACTATTTAATTTGTTCTAAAAATGTAATAAATATCAAGCTTAAAATTTATCCTAAACAATCCAACATATCTTGCAGTTAACTTGTAATAAAYAACCAAATGTGGGAGACTGCAGTACGGACAAGTATTTTGCTGTGAGCTGTRCTGAGATATCTCTCATATATTTTCATCACTATTTTCACTTCAGACAGTCCGTGCTGGAGACACTGTATCTGAATGTTACTTTCCTCTYTGTTTTTTTTCATTTAGATCACAGTTCCACTTTGCAGTTTTGTACCAGTCAAATTCATCAGACTGGGATGATAATTCCGGTTCATCAGTTTGAACATTTTTTCCTTCTCCAGTGAATCTAATTAAGTTTCAGGAAAAGTGACCATTCTACATGGTCTGAATAACATGACTGTGCAGATATATTGAGCTCACTACACACGTGCTGTCATTGCAAATATCTCAGTKGTATAGAATATACTGTGCCTACACGAATTAAATGTATTGCAYAGATACAGTAAAACCAGATTATAATAGGTTTCCTGTGCAAGCAAATATTACCTGTGCCTGAGCAGTAAGTCTAATTCTGGAAATGTGCTAGGTCTCCGTTCTCCAAATATCAGTGTACTATGAAACAAATTAGACTGGTATATAGGGTACAGGAGATAAGCGCACAAATCCTGCTTACTATGATTAACAGGGTTTGTATGAATCCCTCTTTAACATTCAGCTTAAGATTTTACTTCTGAGATTCTCTCTTTCTCTCTGTGGTTACACTGATTGACATCAATACCTAAAGTGGCTTTAAATATCATTGTTATGCAGACAACCTACAGATTTATTGCTACTTTATGCTGATAATTCCTTGACAAATCCTATTTCTGCACTTCAAGAGTGTTTGATGGAGATTCAGCAGTGGATATATTCCAGCAAACTGTCTCTTAACATCTTGGAAACKGAATTATTATCATATCTCCATCTGCTCAAAAAAACTGTATGGTGCCTTCTCTACAACTTTTCTCTATCTGCTGCAATCTAAAGAATTACCATACAACCTTAAGTCTTAAAAACATTCTAGTTTAGCACCTAAATGCATTTTTTTTAGCAATATAACAGTAGCAATTGCATTGGATTATTGCTTTGACAAGTTCTTAGCGCAACACCCATACACTTTAGAAGTGAAGATTTATGACCAATGCAGTTAGTCTCTTTCATCTCTTATACAAATATTCCATACAGCAAAAGTGACTAGAAGGGTAGACTTCTTTATTCTTAAAACTAATCTAATCTTGTTTCTATATTTCATCCTCTCCATTCTCTCCCTCAAATATTTTGCTGTTCTTATGGTCTTGACCTAGTGATATTCATAATTTTATATTTCCTTAAGATAATGTAAATAATGCAAAATATATGTTACAAAACACTTTGAAGATGAGTAAATAAAAGTTTTTTTTTTAATAATAATAATCTGTTGTTATAGTCAGCATCTCTTTTGCTTCATGAGAGGCATTTTAATTGGCATTTGAAGGCAATTCACAGCTCACATTTATACTAAGGGGCAAAATAACTGATAGGCAGAGATATACTACCTTTAAATTAGAGAACAGCCTTCCATGTTTTATAAAATGGTTAGCTGGGTTAGTCTGAATCAAGAGAGATTTTCACAAAGGACAATTCAGTGAGACATAGCATAGTAGTCAAATACTTAGCTCTGTTTTAGGAACTGATTTGAGCTAATTCAGATATCTCATTTTTCTAGCTGACATTATCAGAACTCTGACCAGAATGCAAAAATTGAGGTCTATGTTAGATTTTATAAAAAGAACAGTGTTACTACTACTACTACTAANGGTATGTTAAAGAGATACAAAGCATAGTTTCTAGCTGTCTGCATGCTGTGGAAACAGTGGAAATTTTAAAAATAGTAATAAAGGTTTTGACAAAACTATGTCTTCCATCATATGGGCAGGATTGACATTCTTAGACTTCATCTACATAAGGATTAATGGTAGAATACTGTGCTGTCTTTACCATTATTTTCCACAGATGTACATTTACAGAGGTATTTTAAAGACAGCTTCATGGAATGGAACGTCTTCCTTGATCATCTAGAAGAACACAGGTGGCTGGTAACACTGGGCCTTGCAGATACGCAGTTCCAAACTGAGGCTTAGAGAGTTCAAAGGCGTTTTGAATGACTAGACAGTTGTCAAAAGWTTCTTAAAATTAGTCAAGAAATCCCATCAAAATTACCAAGTGCTGAAAGTGACAGGTCTGCTGCTCTGAATCACATATCTGTACTTTTTTTGTGGGTTTGTTGCTTTGCAGAAGGACTGAAGTTGTATAAAGGAACTCTAAAATTCCATYATTACATGAATTGAGGAATGTTCTCCTTCAAACATTAAAGATTTYAGGCAGAATAGAGGAAAAGATTTCTTCTGCTTCATGTTATCTCTAGCAGGATTGATTCASAGTCTTTGGGTATATTAAGTTGGTATATTAAGTTTTAGACTATGATATTCTCTGTTACAGTTAAAATGTAACAACTGACATATGTTGGTTGGAAATGATACGCAAGCTGTAAGACGTAATCCTCCCCATTAACATTAAAGGGAATAGGTTTGGAGCTGAAAATGTAATTTAGTTAATAGAAAGAAGTGCTAAAACATCTCAGATTGTCATTTCAGAAAAATGGYTCTGAATTGGGAAATGAGCAGGAAAAAAATTAAATTGGACATAAAAACACAAGTGTCACCAAATGAAAGAATTTATTGGGAGTGTGTAATTAGTTCTGTAGTTTATTTGGACCAAGTAGACATTACACAGATTTTGATTAAAATATGATACTAATAACATGTCCAATAACAGTGATGTGCATATAATCAAGATATGTAACGCTAAAAAAAAGAAAAACTAGCGAAGTGTATTTTCAGTGAATGTCAAAGATTCTTTTTTTTTTTAAAAAAATAATTAAGTATTTTAAATGTCTACAGATTAATTGCAATGTAAGGGCTTCAGAATCTTGAAAGGTGAAAGAATAGCTTCCTCAAAACTAACTGAATCAATGAACACTGGTTTTAAATAGCAACATGATTTCTAAAAGAAATGAGCATATTGGAAAAGTAGTTTAAACTATTGTAGAGCAGAAGACCAGTGAAAATGTCATGCAAATTATTCAAGACATTTATACGGTTTCAGATATCTATCTGTATTTTTCATATATATGTATTCTATATAAAAATAAATATTATATTATATTATATTATATATTATATTATATTATAAAATATATTATATTATATTCGTAAGAATTACAGTACACATTAATTAAATGAAATAATATTTTATTTAAATAATTAAATATATTAGTAGTTAAATATATTAATTGAATAAAAATGTAAGTGTAGATATACACAYATGGCCCATATAATACATGCAAAAACACATACATGTATACACATATAAAAYCCACAGAGAAATTGCAAATTCTTTGCACCAAATATTAATCTTTACATATCTGTTTCAAAAATTTCAAGCATCACTTCCCCCAAGCCCAAGAGCGGTGCCTCCCTATGAATAAGAAGCAGCAAAAGGGGCCGGAGACCTGCATGGGTGAGCAAGGAGCTCTTGGCCAAATTCAGATAGAAGAAGAAAATACACAGAACGTGGAAGAGGGGACAGGCTACTTGGGAGAATTGCAGGAATGCAGTCAGGGTATGTGGAGATATGGTGAGGAAGGCTAAGGCCCAGCTGGAATTGAGTCTGGCAAGGGATGTCAAGGACAACAGGAAGGGCTTCTTCAAATACATCAGCAGCAAGAGGAGGACTAGGGAAAATGTGGGCCCACTCCTGAATGGGGCAGGGGCCCTGGTGACAAGGGATACAGAGAAGGCAGAATTACTGAATGCCTTCTGTGCTTCAGTCTTCACTGCTAAGGGCAGCCC
>NW_028185038.1:1521608-1527611 GCF_003343005.1 Rhea americana | reverse complement strand
GTTGTGGAGTCTCCTTCTCTGGAGATCTTCAAGGTCCGCCTGGATGCAACCCTGTCTAACCGTGGTGTAGGTGCCCCTGCTGAGTGAGGAGGCTGGACTAGATGATCTCCAGAGGTCTCTTCCAACCTTACTGATTCTATGATTCTATGATTCTATGAATCTGCAGGCATCCAAAAGTGTTGGTGAGGTAGTTTTTTTTTTTTATCATCATATAAACAGATGTTTTTCCTAAAAACATTCAATTATTGATAATTATTAAAGGTAGTATACACTAGCTCTGTCTGGAAGAATTAAATTGGGTATTTTCTTTTAGTATAGTGGTAGCGTGATTGATTTCTCATCTGCTATCCCAGTAAAAAAAATTCAAGAATTGTGCTGAAATTATAAAACTTTATTTGCTTAAGCATCATTAAAAAAAAAAGTCTTATTCCACTCTGAGAAATATATATAAATATGAAATGCTGAAAAGTAAYGAATATCCATCAGCTGACCTTCCTCTCCCCTTAAGAAGTGTCTCTCAGTTACATTCTATATCTCYACTTGGCATTCCCAGCTTATATACTCAAAGACCACTTTAGCTTTCTTAGCTATAGCTTTGCAATAAGAAGGATATGAAAAGACAATCCTAGAAATAAGAAGTTATTCCTCTAAGGTCATGTATCAGATGAGTAGCCATGTGGGGCATYGCACACAAGAGCATCCCACATTGAGATGTTTTGTAAAGCCACATCATTTCTCTGCTGCTGTGTAAATAAAGATACAATAGYTACGTTTATTTCAGACTTTGTCTTGCATACAAGTTTTCATATAAATCAATAAGAATTTGGACTGAGTAAATACTAATAAAGATTTCTGTTTGACTTATTTTCTACTGATATCAAAAGTAGTTTAACTTTTTAATGTGTTTTATCAATAACAGTAAACTTTAAAACCATTAAAAGCTGATACAAAAGTGACCCATTCTTGTTTACAGCTTGTTTCTAATGATTTGCTGAATTTTTTTTCAGTGTTCATTTTAAAAGATCTATAAAAGTTTACTGGCATGTTTATGGCCATCTATCTCTACAAAACCTATACAAACATTGTTTTTTTTTTCACTTTAAAATGTTGTGAAATTATCACAACTTTCTTTTTCTTTTTTTTTTCTTTCTCTCTCTCTCTCTCTTTTTATTTTATTTTTTTTAAGAAGTATTTTCCTCTAAGGATAAAATTGGGCTATCTATCCATGGGCTTAGTTAATAACGACTTTCTGGGGTAAGTAATCAACCATTAAAATAAGATACCACCTTTCACTGCTTTCACTGTATTAGGTCTATTAGATCTATTAGATTATCTGTTTAGAATTAGATCATATAGGCCCAAAGGGTAAGAATTCAATAGCTTTATTTAAAAGAGATTACCTCAGTGTGCTAAAAAAAATGTCTTTGGTAATCTGWTCATATTGCTCATATTTATCTCTACTCTATTCCATCTCATCAATTTATTACCCCCCTGATATGTTTTAAAGGACTCTTCAACTAGTGACCACTTGTGTAGCATAGCTCAGAAGACRTTACTGAACAAAGTGGAACAGATACAGATAAAATGGACAGAAGCATGTTGAACTTCATCAAAAACAAACAAAACAAAACAGGAATACCAAACTTCTTTAAAATTTGTGGATTAATCACTGAATTGTGTAAAGTCTCCTACTAGACCAAATAATAAAGTAGAAAAGTACATTACAGAGAAAAATCCTATCCTGACAACASTGTAGAAGATATCCTAACATGCCTTTTCCACTTTTCCACTCCTAATTCTTATGACTTGGCAATTCTATTTTTTAAAGAACTTTAGTCTTTATCACTTGCTAGAAGTGCAGAATACAGACTTAATATTTCAGTTCTAAATCATTTGTCAGATAAGATTCTTTCTTCGTGGTAGATATATAGAGAGCTSAAAAATAGACTGTTACTGAACAAAACAAAACATACTGTAATTGAAAACTGTTTTCAAATAAAGAAGATAAAATATAGCCAAGTGTGTAAGTAAGAGAATCATTAACTTATTTCCGAAGATGGAGAAGCATTTGAGTTTACTGAGGACTGAGTTATTTGGGATCATGATCAACAGCTACTATGTCTTGTACATTAGTACCAGACCCACTAGACCCACTGGAGAGTTTTTGAAGCAAAATAAGACCCTTGTCATGTTTGTATAGTAATAATTGATATTTCTATTGAATCTGGAAGAGTTTTGTCAGCTATGGATCGACTGATTCCTTCATGCGAAAGAATTAAGATTTGAAAATTTCACACATAAAATTCTAAATTACTAAATTCACAGATGATTTGAAATAACAAAAATGTGAAATTCCCAATTCAGCCTTAGTATTCAGGATAAACAGTGTGTCAAAGCAAGTGAAAAGGGAACGTTTTTCCTTCTCTAAAGGCTTTTGCATGCTGTAATTTTGATCTCTGGAAGTTATTGTAGCTTGACAATTGCTAAGGACTATGTCCTCCTATTCAAAAGTTAAGCCACAGTTGAATGCAAATTAGAATAAATATTTGTTATAAACCAGAAGGAATATTTATTGCTTATCAATAACAAAAAGGTTGAAATTTTCAGTCCAAGGACTGCATTTAATTCTTTTGTAAATCTTCCTGTACTTTTCTCTTTATTCTGTACTTTCAAGATATCCTGTATATGTACGSATACTTAAAAAGTCCGTATGTATACATATGATAACAAAATCTGTTTTTAGTAGTCATCTAAAGGAGCAGCAAAAGTAATTTCTTAATACAAGATTGGTATTAATCGATGGTTAAATTAAAGTTACACACAACTTGGGGATCATTTTGTGTGTTCCCTTCAGAACAGAAGTTATCTGATGAACACTTCTTTAGCATTGGCTTTTCTCTTAAATCTCAGTCACAAAGTGAGATATGCTCCACTAATGTCTTTACACACATACAAGGTTTCTAACTTGCACTGAAATCTTGAGAGAGGAATGTTCTACATCTATGCAATACTTCACTGASGTCTGTCAGCCACTTAATACAGTGCTTCTTGAAGGTAAAGACTTAGGTGTTTCAAATACTTAAAAATATATTAATATATCTACGTACAGCTCAGTGAAATTACTTTTGATATTTCTTGTTGTCTTTTAAAATTAACCATYCCATCTGAAAAATTACTCTATTGGCCATTAGAGTTAATGTTTCAAAGTTGTTAGTTCAGGTCTTTGTACTTGTACTGTATTCTTAGGATTYGTTGTTGCTAAGCTATCCGTCACTTTATATGATACTAAACACTAGACATGGTGAGAAAACATCCGATAAAACTGCTGACAGATATTAAAATTTAATACAATCTCTGTATGMAGTTTGCTTAATCAAATGTCAGAGAGATCTTAAATCTATCAGTAAAGACCTTAATCCACCCAGGGGGCAAAATCAACATTGAAGGTGAAAATCCCACACAAGAAAAGAGCCTTTAAGACTTGTATTTGTACTGCCATCTGCCTTGAGTTAATTGTTCTCAACAGGCTACTCAGCTGCCATTTAATCTCTATATTATTTATTAAAGAAGCAGTGAATACATGAAAACATGTCACGAGCATTAGTAAAGTTCTGATATACTGATAAAACAGCCTGATTGGTATCCTTATACTCCACCAATATAAATCTTATTTTCTTCTCTCCAGGTGAAATGCTAATCTTTGTGTATTCACAGTTAYTAATTAATAAACCTGACATATGTAATTTTGACAGGCAGACATATTTAAAAAATACAGTAACACTTTTGGTAATTCACAAGTGAATATATTGCTCTTTGAAAACAGCTTTTCTCATAGACTAAAGTTCTGGTCAAAATTTCTTGTGCTGTAGGATTATGTGCTATATAGGAGAGACACTTAAAAGTTGGGAAATGATGGTTTGCTCTTGTATCTAGCAAGTTGTTCTTTTATTCTGTTGTGAAATTAGTAACTATGGGAATCTTACCATTTGTATGAGGAGAATAATGCAAAGTGCAATGAGTGTCCTCAGACCTGCAGTATGAGTGCAACAGTCACAGTAAGAAGGATAACAGGGCATAGTGGACAGAAGGCCTCTCGGGACACCGCAGTGAAAATAATGCAGTTTTGGAGCCTTCTCTTCCATCTGTTATAGGTACTTGTCCGTTCTTTAGAAAACTGTTTGTTAATATGATTTTAGGAAAGGAAATATATTTAGGAAATATAGAAATATTTCTATTTATTAAAAGTATAAAAAAGTATAAAAAATAAAATTGGGGAATTCAGAAAGAACAACCTGATAATAGAGTCACACTTGCATTATTTCTTTAACTTTAAAAGGACTTTGATCATCAGCCTCACATCTCTAATAAAGTGTTGAGCYTATGGTATTAATTGGTACTAACTGGTACTAATAAAGATATTCATCAAACACTTGTTGCCCAGTGCAGAAGAAATTATAATGCTGCTTCTTAGGAGTTAACTGTCTGTACTCCATCTTACACACTGTAGTAAAATCCTATTTCTTTTCTCAGCTCTCTCAGTGAGATGCTGAGGGTTATACATAGAACAAACGTGTGAAATGGCAATATGAAGAATGTTGGTGGAAACATCATGACATTGTGGGGAGCACAGATGTATTCTGTATAAAATAACTCCACGACAAGGATATAAAGTAATATTTAATTGATTATCTATTGAAGTTAATGGGAAACTTAAACAAGCACTCTTCCAATTGGCTTAAACAGTGATACATTTTAGGACAGAGCTGACTCCTACACAAAAAAGTGATTTTCCACCAGGATAACTTTATTTACAGATGGAATGGTAGGCTGTACATGTCTAATCAAAATCAAAAATGGTAATAAAAATTAGATTATGGATTACTCTATTGATCTTGATATTACGAAGTAAATATAAAAGTTCAAACATATAGTGATTCCATTGACTGTCGTGATATTACTCTTCTCTTTAAAGTTAACCTGTTTTTCTCTCTGTTTAATCTGTTTTTCCTTGATCAAGTTAATAAGTCAATAAATATCCAGTATGATGTTATCTGTATCATCTCTGGACAGTCAATTTGCATTCATCCATCCATTTACCTACCTTGGGGCTTTCTGTGACTTCCACATAGGAATTTCTCACTTCAGGAAGCTTCCTGAAGCTGCCCAGACATTATTATTATCATGAACTATGAAGGAATCATATTAATGTGTCTCTATCAGTGTGTCACCTCTCCTAGTGGTGTGTTTTTTCCTTCCCCTCCCCCCCCTTCCATAATTCTCTTCAGGAATGAGATATGTTTCAGAACACAAGCCCAAAGCAAGCAGAGGAGGCCCCGTTGGTGTAACCACAACTTCAAACTCTCCAYGCAGGCTTCTCTCCGTCATTTTCTGACCTGTGCTCTATATCTTRACAGATAGATTTGGAGCCCTGCTGTTGCCTACAGGAATATGGTGGAAGCATTGACATCTCAGTGCTGAGACAATTTTATTTTCTGCTATTTAGCTTATAAGAAGCGTGTCTGAAGGATTAAGATCTAACAGTGTACCATTCCTCAAATTCCAGAAGGATTGAAAGGTGAAATTACTTAGCTGCTTGCTGAGGAGTACAGCCGTTTCTTAAACCAGGGTAAGTATCAGAGAAATTAAATGCTGAATGCATAATRTCAGTTTTTTAAAAAGCCACARGTTTGATCTCTGTACTTATTACACTCAAAACTTTGTTATGAACGAAATCACTATCTGTATATGCACACACATATACATAATATTATACATATATGCGTGTGTGTGTGTGTTCCACAGTAGTTCAGTTGCTACTTTAACAGTCTAGAAGTACCAATTCCTGAATTAATTCAGATAAAAGCCTCATTAATAACAGAGTTAATACTGCGACAGAGCACCTCCGGCCTCCGGCGCCCGCCCCTGCTCCGCGGCGCGGCTCTCGCCCCTCCGGGCGCCGGGCGGCGAGGGCGGAGCGCGGCCCGGCAGCGCCCCGGCCCCGCG
>NW_028185038.1:1470584-1521498 GCF_003343005.1 Rhea americana | reverse complement strand
GGCCTCGGCCCAGGCCTCGGCCCCGGCCCCGGCCCCGGCCCCGGCCCCGGCGCCTCCCCGGGGAGCGGCGACGAGTCATACAGAATGAGCTGCGCACTAAACAGTTGATAGAAACAATAGTAAATTATGTAATTAATGGACACATAGGTAAAATTGTTCCACAGGAGAAGAGGCAACATGACTTTCCGGAGAGAAATCACACTGCTCACATTTTCCCGTGTCCTTTGAAAGAATTACACATGCAGATCTGGTTTGCTATAATGCGCTAGGATTTAGAAAAGCCTTAGAAGAGTCCTATTGTAGATAACTAAGCTGTAACTGGATATGAGAAAATCTTTCCATGGATTACTGACTGGTTTAAGATAGCAAAGAGAGGRTGGTAAAAAGGGTCAGTTTTCACAGTAAGCTAGGCTGTCGGTGGAGGTTCCACAGACACCACCAGCACAGTATAGTCGTAAATGTTCTGGAAAAGGATTTAAATAGTGAGGCAATAATGTTTTCTGGTGGGGCAGAATTATTGAAATAGAAAAAGACTAGTGCCAGAAGCTGACTGAAAAACTACAGTGGGGACTTCTGATAGTAAGTAATCAGGTGATAAGATGTCAAATATATTGTTTGATGCAAAGTAAGGTTTTCAAATATAAGAAAAAAAATCGCACACCATAACAAACTTCAGATTTTTTTTTTTTTTTTCTGGAAGAATTCTACTTAGAAAGTTCTTTAAAATCGTTACTGTGTTGTTCAGAAGCAGTCAAAAAGATAGTGTTTGTTATTCTGGAGGAAGATGTTTGCGGCAAGAGAAAGGTCACTGTGACACTACACAAATTGATGGTATGCCTGTATGTTGCATATGATGAGGACTATCCAGAGAAATTATTGGAAGATAATCTTAAAACTCAAAAAGAAAAAAAAAAGTCAAGAAGGCTTTTTCAGGCAATTCATAAATGGAAAATATTTACAAGACAAATATAGAAGCTGAAAAATGTAAATATGTTTAAAAAGTCTTGGAGAATAGCAACTAGTAWGTGCAGTAGCCTGACTATACCTCTCCTTGGAAGTCCCTGAGCCACGGATAGCCTAAAGCTGGAGGATGTTAAAGAAGTCAGCTCACTTTATACTTGCCCAATTTCTGTCAGTCTTTTTCTAAATATTTGCTACTGGCTGCTGTCAGAAAACAAATATTAATGTACAGGCACTTTTTGATCTGATCTGACCTTTTGGACAGATTCAGGTTCTTATTTCTAAAGGTTTTATTAATTTTAATTTAATTATTAATTTTATTCATATTAAATATGAAAACAACAATTAAAACAAATAATGTTCTACTCTTTTTATATATATAACTAGAAATCTATAATTCAGAATGCCACCAGTGTCTGTAAGTAGTTATCCAAGAGTGTGATCTACAATTTTCATGCAGTAGATTTTGAATGACAATATGTTGCATGGAAGCATGGAAGTCTAATGCTTATGGAAAATTTAAGATGATAACTCAGAAACTATAATATGATCTAAAGTAAAAAGAAGAGCTATCACTGGAAAAGAATATCTGAGTGCTATCGCTTGTAACTTTTTTGACTGGGGGAAAGAGAACTGCTTTAAATAACATAAATGATGTTCTGATCAATATTATAATGAAATTTAATATTTGATGTTAGATTATTAGCATAAAATGAATTTTTCCTTTTATTATTGATGCATAATCAGTATTTTAATCAGATTCATCAACGATACATCTAGAATTCAGTATAGCAAGAAAATGAATTGCTGGATTGCTAACAAACATACCTTATGATTTCGTTTTTATATAATCTTCAGTTACCAACTTTATAGGAAAACCATTTTTATAACTACAGTAAGAACTTCATACCTAGATCATTAAAATGAAAACACATTAGTGCATATTTTTATATTTAACAAAAGGAAATATAGAAGTAACTTTTTAAAGTAGAGATATCCTAATTCTGAGATGTTTAAAATGTGATTTTCACAGCAGCTGCCATGAAATTTGTGATTACACATTTTACCAAAAATAACTTTTTATTTCATGGGTATATATTTTAATGAGTGGAATTTGAAATTATGCAARTATATTCCCACAGAAAAGAAGAAACATGAATTTCTTAGTTAACGTAGTTCAAGAGTAATTGCAATAATGCCTGAATTGTGCAAAACATACTTTCTGCAGTGATTAAAAGTTGATCATCCTGATTTAGAATAAAATCTAAAATATCTAATTAATGATATATAAAACAATTTAAGAAATTATGACCTAAAATACACCTTTGCTCATATACGGTGTCTCTGAGCAATCTTTGCTCTTTGSAGTAATGGTGTATAGCATACCTGTTTCTGATCACAACTTTCAWTTTAAGGAATCTTACATGAAAAATTAAACTGAATGATATCTTTGACTACAGTCTCAGAATGTATGGATTTAGAATTGAAAAAGTTCTTCATAGGAATTAAAGTATATGAATTAAAAATTGTCATCCAAGCAATCAAATTTTGTAATTGACAGAATCAAATTTCATAAAATTCTTTATTGGATATTTCAAAATTTGTTTTGTCCGGTTCAGATCAGACTCAGTTATATTTATTTTTTACATTTATTACGAAACKTAACTAATACAAATACAATAGAAAAATCAAAAAGAACAAATAATATCTAGTACTATTCAAGCCATTYCATCTCATGAATCAATACAAAAAACATGAATTATGACAGTGTCAAAATGCTACCATTCCTGAAACAAAATTATTCAAAGCATCTATTTTAAAATAATAAAAGATAGGAACATATGTTTTCATTCATATTTAACTTGAATCTTTGCCCCTAAAACCTCTCCTAGAAATTCCACTTTAAAAAAAAGATCATGAGTATTGATTAGCTACAATTTTTTTTCCTGTGAAATGAAAATTCTCTGAAATATAATGTTTTAGGWTGTCTTGATTAAAGATATGATTGCTCATTTTAAGGATGCACAATATATGTTTAGTGTGAATTAGAAATAGCTTATATTTCATTAAGGAATGAAAAAAAAATAAACTCATGCATTTAGATTTAACAAGCACTGATCTTTGCTTCCATTYTCATTCAATTGAGTGAGAATTTTAACATTGAATTTAATCGTTCTAAAGTTATACCTATGCTGAGGGACAGTAAATCCTCTTCCTTGCATTTTTTGTTTCTAGTGTTACTTTAAGTGAAAGTGTTTCTCACATGGCCTTAGCACATGGTTCCCCAGATGTAAAGGGGTCCTTCATTAGGAAGGACACAGAGGACTACTTCTTGATTCATACGTGTTTGAGTACAAATTTGAGAAGTCTCTGCAGCATCTCCATCTTGCTACTATGTATTCCCCTTTTGTTTCAGTGAAACATCTCCCTCTAGAGAATGGGTATCTATAAAGCGTCTTTTGAAATCACGATCTTATTTCTCCAAGCTTCCCTTTCTTTTATTTACCTCTTTCCAAATAGACACGAAAGAAAGCAACTACAAATATTTCTTACCTAAATCATAATTTYGTATTTTCTTAGATCGTAAAATCCAACAACCAGAAGTCTAAAAACGGGGAATTCCCTTTTCCATTAACCAGACCTTTTCTTTGGACAAAATCCATTTCTGCCTTTTTCAGACCTCATACATACGTATAAGCTATGAAAAATGATAATTATTTTATTTTAAAAATACTCTAAAATTAGTCAGGAGCCTCATCCTAATTGTGTCTGACAAGAAATGAAAAGAATGACTTTTGGCTTTCCTGAAATTGATGATTTTAATAAAGACACATTCTAGACATGCTGTCAACATTTTAGGAAACAAGCAGAAATAGTATTCAGTGTGTGTGTGAAGGATCTATGCAGTCAARTAATAATTGAACTGTAATTATAGTCACCATGCTCTCCACTCAGTTACTGATACAAGCCCATATGCTTATACTTTATTTTCAGTACAAATCTGTTCAAAGACAGCAAACTAGTCTGTTTTTATTCTTTGCAGAAATCAAACTTACCAGTTTTAATCATAGTTGCCAACTTCTAGGTTGTCCTTCACATCTCACTGGTCAGCTAACAGTAATCAACACACATTACTCACATAAGGCTCAATCCTAATTACTCGTCTCAGCCTACAATATAAACAATCAGYGATGCATGATCTGAATGCTGACTCACTTTTTAAGCTTTCTAAGTTTTCTGAGCTATTCTACAACCTCTCTACAGACTGATCCTCAGGTATATGAGATGCAGCCACAATGAATACAYCAGACTGATTATAGCACAAATATATTGAGTTCCAGTGCCTTTAGTTAGACTAGATAAAAATATGACATCCAAAATGATATATGAATTATTACCCAAAATCCAGAATCTAGTTTCCTACTTAAATGAGTATTAACTACAGCTGTTTGAGGATGCCAGCAAGAGGAAAAGTTACTGTTTTCAGAGCAACGTAGAATGAACATGGCATGGGCTGAGTTATCTATACCAATTGATGATATAGCCCTAAAGGCTTTGCTATTGTTTCTTCTTCYGTTATTGTTTTCTTCAACTATAGATTAAAAATAGAACAATAGTTAGGAAAAAAAAAAGGTCCAAAAAAAAAGAATTCCTGTCAATGAATAAATGATTTTTTAGACACTTGAAAACCTGGGAGTACAGGGTAGCAGAAAGGATATTACAGGCAGAGGTGAAAGTAATCCAGTCAAAATGRGGGTGCACACAGCTGTATCATTTCTAGTTGATCGTGATTCAGAATGAATACTGCTGCAGGTAGCACCAATTGGAAGAGGGAGCTAAGGCTTTGAGAAAGCCCTAAAAAATGGTTTATACCCAAATTCTGCATTGTATGTAAGAAGGTGCAATTGTTGACTTCCAAAAGTTTTTTKGGGTAATTTTCAATCCTATCCTTCAATGCAAATACTCTTAGTAGGGGAGAAAAGTGGGTTGTTTGAAAGCTGCTTCTTTTTCTATTGGTAAATGAGTTATCTTTTGTGAACCATCTGAGGAGAAGTTCAAAATGAAAACTGATTAAAACCCTACCTTCCATGGAGAAATTGTGGATTCACCATTTTCCAAAGCTATTTTAGTCTTTTCCCGTTTGTATTTTCTCCCAGTTGGGAGACCAAATTAAAGTCGGAAAAAATGTAGTGGTGTTTCTTATGTTTTAAAGAGTGCATTAGGGGATCTTGAGCTAATTGAAAAAAAAAAAAAAAAAAACTCTTGTAAGACTGCATGCATTACTATTCATATCAAAGAAACAATTTGGAGACAAGATAGGGCCACAAAATTATCTTGAGAATGGGAAAATGTCTCAGATATAAACAAAAAAGGAAATGTTTAGAGTGTTTATCTTTAAAATGAAAGGAAGTGTAGCAGAATATGGTATCTTTATTGATGCAGCTTATGTCCAAAGTAGCATATAGCTTGAGTAGGGAGGTACAGTAGAAATTATAATCTGTTTTGAGTCCTTTCTGAGGAAACAGAGGAAAAAATAAAGAATTAGAGTAAGATACTTATTCAAATCCACTTGTGTCCCCAAAAGAGTAGAGTAGGGTACAGCAATAATTCCTTTCTTCTGAGCTTCARTGTCACTTGCTAAGCTGAGAAACTGGAGTGAACTTGCAAAGCCATAGTTCTCATCCTGCCCCACTAGAAGATGTGGCTGTTTTCCCCTAGAAATGCTGTGGGCAGTTTCCATTAAGAGCATAAAAGCAATGACTTTCAGTAACTGTGGCTTTTTAAGCAGTCGTGGAAGGAAATAATAAATGTATGAGAAAAAAAGGAAGCTGAATGTTAGTAACTTTGTTTTTAATATTGTTGTGATTCCTCCATCTAACAAGAGTGACCTGTAAACAGTTGCCAGGGATGTGGCTCCAGCTTAGAGCATAGGCCTACTTCTATTGCTGCTGTTGTTGATTCCCCAAAAGGAAAGTTTAGGGAAGAAAGCAYGGAACCTTCCATTTTCCTGCCTTATAACATAAAGGTTGTTAATGGAAATTATTATATGAAGAAATTCAGAAACTTATAAGTCAGAGACTGACAGGATGTTTCAATAGTGGATTAGATGGATCTCAAAGCTATTGCAGTTATAGTTTAAAAATATAGAAAGGGAGTGTGTACTTCATTAGTATCTAGCTACTGGAGACCGAAGCAAGGACTGTGTGAGAGGCAGACTATTTCACATCTTGCTGCTGTGGAGTTCTCACATCTCTACTTCACGCTGGACACTGAAATATTTTCTACAATTGTCAAGGATTTTTTTTTTCCTAGATGAAAATTTCATCAAGAAAGAGCTCATTTCCTCACTGTATTAATTAAAGTAATAACTCTGTAAACTTAAATAATATTTGAAAAACTTGTCATCCATTTTTAAGTAGAGACAAAGAATGGTTGCCATGTCTGGTTTTGTGCAAGGGGAGGATTTCTGCATGTGCATTCTGGGCTGAATGCCCCTGATGTTACTATAAAAGCTCATCAACTGYGGTTCTGACCAGTACTTACTGGGAGGTAGTTTGGAAATTCTGGGTGTTGCAAACAGAAACAGTTTTGTATGATCTGCTATTTCATTAATGCTAACTGATGAAGCCACAAACTCTGATTTTTCTCATGGTCATTGAAGAAAGGAAAAAAAGGAAGAGAAGGAAGACAAAACTGTGGATGAGAATTTCAAAGTTATATTTTACAATTACCTCAAATTCTTTAGTTTATGAATAGGAACATGTTGGACYAAAGATAAAATCTCCAGAGATAGGAAGTGAGAGATACAGGAAAGGATTCAAACTGACATAATCTGCTCTTCTGTGAAAGTGAGAAATCAGTATAAGGCATGATGTTACTCTCTGAGTTGTTATGCTAACAGAATGATACTTCACTTCTATAATCATCTGTCAATGATAAATTAATGCTGGCATGCAGCTGAAGTATTCAGTAACCATGGGTATAATCCTAAGAGAAAACACAGAAAAATTTATCTGAAAAYGTAGACTTCTAGAGTAGCACAGCTAAGGATTTTTGAGGAAAGACACTGTCTACCATTATTTATTTCTAGTTTGTTCAAAAGCCAATGTTTTCAACTCGGCCCCTTCTTTTGTAAATAAAGAAGATTAAAGAGAATACGCTACACTTATATAAGTAATTTCTCCTCTTAGTGGATRCAGCTTTACAAACCAAAGTGGTAACAAAAAGGATTCCCAGAAAGCCTGCTGAGGTCAATAAAGAGTTTAATATATCAGGGAACAGATGCAACAAAAACAGAGCTTAGCGTGTTATTTATTGGAGTGTCTCAAAACCTTTTCCTTGAATTTTCCTGTAAGACTGAGCACTTGATTCTACCTTACAGGCCTGAAGTGTGAAAGGATATGGCCTTTCTGTAGTCCTCTTTCATTGGTGTACATGTGGAACTATAGAYTCTTAGATTGTCTGTGGAGATGATATTAACAGTGACAATGACAAAATGGAGTGGGCAGAGAAGGTGAGAAGACTTCAGGACAAAGCTGGAAGGATCTAGTCTTCTGGAGAGAAGGGAATGGACCAAGATGTAGGAATAGAGGAAAAGGTTTGAAGGAACACTCCAGTAAATGCTTGAAAGCCATGATCCTTTGAATCTGAATATATCCAAGTGGATTCTTAAGTAATAAGTAACCACAACCAAAACTCTACATTGAATGTTGGAAAACTGTTTTTTTGAACAGCACAGAAAATCATATGAAAAATTTCTTATTCAATGTGGTCTTACAAAATGCTTAYGTAATTTGTAAGAGCCATGAAAATAGAGAAAGAAACTTTGTTTCTCTTGGGCAAGTAGTCAGAATGCTGATGCTAGATGGAAAGCTCTTAAGCCTTTTCCAGTTAATAATAATTTTCTGTGGTCTTAGTCACTTCTTTCCAGCTATTTGAAATGTCTTTTTCTTTTTTTTTTTTTTTTTTTTTTTTGACTTGAGGATGATCCAGAGTCACCATCTATTTGTTCCTACTTATGACTGATGAATCAACGTTGAGCTCCAGTTTTCTGAATTGACTAGGGATTTTGTTTGCTGCAGAGCTGTAAGGCTGTCTTCTAACAATTACTAAATATCATGGGAAACTGGCCAAATCATTGTCTGGTAAAGTTTTTCTCCCACGAAAAACATCACTCCTAATTTTGTTGTTACATGCCAGGTGGATGTTAAAACTGTCTGACGGTACACTTCTGGAGTCCAAGGCTAATCTGTGATACAGACCTATATGTTTGCAGGGTTTGATTTAATGAATGATCATCTGAAAAACTAATGGCTTGCATTTTATCAAACCATACCTTATTTTAGTGTCAAAAAATTCACTTTCAGGATTCTCTAAATAGCTTAGAAATATGGTGTGAGCCATTTCCAAGTTGCTCTCTAATCTTCTACAAGAGATTCACAAGCCTGGCTATTGACTGTTAGAAGACAGCTCTTCTTTCTTATCTTGTACTTGTCAACGTGCCTGTGAACAACTTCCAGTTGTTTCTAAAGCCTGTCAAATGTATAATTAGATTTGGATTTCACTGCTTTAGGTGATATTTTGGCAAGTTACTTAAAGCTGCTGAGAGTTATCCTCCTTCCTAATCCTGAAAGAGTAAGTGAAATGCCCAAAGATTTTTATATGCTACAGGTAATATATTTTCACTATGATAATTATAATGTAGAAAGTCCGTGAAGAACATGCTCAAGTGTAAAAAACACTATACACATATATATCTACTGACTGTATTATTCATTAAATGCCTACACTACACAGTCTGTTTTTCCATTGAAGTACAGTAGCAGTAGTTCACTTCAGGTTTTTCAGAGACATCTGACTGCTGCCATCAGGTAGAGGACATAGACACTGACAAATTTATCAGTATGTGCAATTGGATGCAGTCATTCCAGTGGGTTAGGTAACATTTTGATGATCTTTGGCTCCTTCTGAATAGGATTGCTTCACTGCTACAGAGCTATCAGAAATGCATTTCTGTGATCTGGGAATAATGCCTGAACAGAAACTGTATGACTACTCTAAAAATTGCAACCTCAGGATATACTGAGGATCGATGATCCAATGAAATAATTCAAATCAAAATCAGTGAAGATTTTACCTCCTTATATTTCTTTCTACCTCCAAGATATATAGGCTGGCTCAGCTGGGGAGATGTTGGGAGGAATTTGATTACTTTCTTACAATTGTAAAAGACATGGAATTTATGATATGAACCAACTCTTTTCTGTTTGTAACTTCCATTCTTCAATACTATTTCAGTGAAGGAGAATCTAATTTAAGATATTTCACTTCCCATCCTTTGAAGGATGTTATGACACCCTCAAGTGCACTGATTCAGCTGTGTGGTCCTGCTCTGAACCAGATCAGTGGGACGTGTAATCTTAAGGGGAAAACACATTCACACACTCACGCTGCTTATTTATTTCAGTAGATCGTTTCAGGAAGTGTAGATTATAGGTATCCTACACTTCAGGAAGTGTAGGTTACACAAAAATTGAATTGACTAGAGATAGTAATCTTTCCCAGGGAATGAGTAAGTGTGGGAACAGGAGAGGCAGAACCCTTAGATTTTGCTACTGCTACTGGCAGGTTACTAACATGAAGTTGTGGTTTAATAGAGCACTCAGGCTTTTTCTCCTAAGTTTAATTCTTAACGACTGTTACAAAGATACACATCAGAATATACTTTTGTAGTGTTCAACATTGAGGTATTATTATTATGAAAATGGAAATTAGGACTAAAGGAAAGTTACTTCTGTTTTCTCAAGTCTGACTGTTCTGCTTGATCTCTGGCTGGTAATAACTGCCAGTCTACTACCTCCTCTAAGTGAAAAGAACACATAACACTAGCAYGGTAGCAGTTCTCTACTTTCTAAGTTACTTTTTCAGTTAGAATAAATCAACARACACTGGCCTGCCAAAGTCATTAGTACCATTAGTTTATATTAACTGAAGATATGGCCAGTTTTACAGTGAACTTTGTCCTTACTGAGTTGTCCTATTTGCTGTTCTGCTGCATGGTCTCACTGAAGAGTTACCTGTATGTGGAGAAAGCTCTTGTGTTGAGTCTCTACGTTATTTTCTCTGAGCCATTCAATAGTTCTTTAAYAAGATTTTTGGCATTTTCTTACGATGCAGAAAGGCTGTCTTCTAACTCCACTCTTCTAGTTCCACTCTGGAACTAATAAATAACTGAATGGGGAAGACTAGGTGTAATAAATTGTAACTATTTGTTCATTGTTTAAAAGGAGGAATAAGCCGGTGGAGGGGCAGGAGGAGGTTTTACAACAACCAGGGTTGAGACATGGTGTCAGACAAATAAATTATGGTAAGCACAAAAGCTTATATGACCCCTTGTGGAACTGGTGTCAGGGCCTTAGCTATCTTGCAGGACTATAAASAGCTGAAGTAAGCAACAAGTTGCTCGAAGGTCACCAAGAAGGAATTCCTTTGAAAGCAAAAGGGTAAAGAAGAAAAGATAAGCAGGSGCCTGTAATCRCTCACAGGACAGCATCCCAAAGGGAGTCAACACAACAGATAAGCAAACACCTGTGATCACTCACAAGGAGACAAGCCAAAATGAAGAGACGGAGGAGGACTACGGCCTTCCTCTCCACGACCACCACAGCACTTCAGACGACCCCCCTAGCAACTCACACATGCGCAAAACCCACCAGGAGATTACAACACATCCCAAAACTAGCAGACTATAAAAAGGGGACTGTATGTGAAGGAGGCACGCACCGTTGGCGGAGCTAAGACTCCCCGGCCGCCCAGCGCTGTTTTGCTTGTGACTGCTTACTTAATTAAATAAATTACTGACATGATTTAACAAACTCTCTGTATGAATTAACCTTCAAGAGAGTAACTTACGACACTAGGTACCAGATAGAATGAGCTGCTTGAGGACAAGAGTATGGACACATCTTTTATTTTAAGGGTATGATTAAATTACCCTTTGACTGCATTATGTTTAGATTACTTTGAAGACAACACTTAAACRTGTGATAGCTGTAACACAAAGTTTCTATAGCAAAACTGTGTCCACTCACTGAATTATCCATACATAGACAGTATGCTGTCTGTGTAGTAGAGCAGTGTTAATTAACAGAATMACAGAATCATGGAATCAGTAAGGTTGGAAGGGACCTCTGGAGATCATCTAGTCCAACCCCCCTGCTCAAGCAGGGTCACCTAGAGCATGTTAGACAGAAATTTGGGTGATTTGACTGAAATAAGAATGTGTTCCTCCTCTATAGTATGATGTTCAGAGCTATGGYCAAGGCTTTAATTTCTAGGCATCCAATTCCTTCAGTCTCCTTTCTCTGTGACTTAATCTCCTTTTCTTAACCTGCTCCGGTTTGAGACCTGCAGTTTTATCCCTTAGATGGCTRCAGTAGCAGCTTGCAGGGATCAGACATATTTATTCTCATTTGGTAAGTAAGCAAAGGGGATGGAGGAAGAGCGCTGGTGTTTCTCATATTCCAAGTATACTGACTGAAGCAATAGCATGAGTTCTAATGGTGTTATATAGCCTACAGCAAAAGTAGATTAACGTAAATATATAAAATTCATTAATATTAGGAATTTTTATAATTGATTTGTACAGTGTATCACTGCTAAAAAAGTTGTGGGACACGTGACTCGGGAATGTGTGAGATAATAGATCTACACTGATCTTGGTCAAGGTCATTCTTTTCATTTCAGTAATGTTCTCCCTAGGTGAACCTAATAGGCCACTTTTTGTGGCTTACATATGTTGGTAAGTGTACCTGTAGGTGAATACAGTTAAATATAATAACACACAATTGTAACTGTGATTACAATTATATATTTTCATGCATACTTTATTTATCAGTGTAGAAATATTTACATACAAACATCCTGCATTTACACTTTCACATCTGTGTTACCATGTTATCATTACTGTACATCAATTTATCCCCATGTATATGRGAATTAAAATATAGTTTCCATAAAAACTAAATCTTGATCATAGACATTTATTTCTGGTTGAGTTTGCTGAGTTTTGCTCTGAGCCTATGGGCTCAGGTGGCTCTGAGTTTTCAAAGAAATACTCATTCAAAGCAATAATTTTACAGATTTCAGATGAAGCCATGCAAAATTGAGTGTTCTATTGGTTCAGATACTAAATTATTTGTTGTCAATGAGCTTATTCAAAACAACTTTGAAAATATTCAGGTTCTGTAGTGAGCCTGATCTGAGCTTTATATTTTTGAAGTCAAAGATACCATTGCCAGGRTTCATAAAATTTTGCATTTCAGAACAAAAGACCATAACCATTATTGATCTTTAATATGCAAAGTGCAACCTTTCTGAGGATCACTCTGTATAGGAGGGAGAATATAAATTTTTGTACAGTGAGGAGCAAAATAGTTTATTAACTAGTATAATAAATGGAAATTGTTTAGACAACACTTGTGATTCTAGCAAGAACTTGGAGGTTTGCAAGCTCTGGCTGTGTAAAGCCCTGAGCAACTGTGTCTGACATTAAACTGACCCTGCTTTGAGCAGAAAGTTGAACTTTCTCTCTTCAAGCAGGGTCACTTAGAGCACATTGTAAGGATTGTGTCCAGATGGCTTTTGACTATCTCCAAGGAAGGAGACTCCACAACCTCTCTGGKCAACCTCTGCCTGTGCTCTGTCACACTTACGGTAAAGAAGTTTTTCTTCATGTTCAGATGGAACTTTCTGTGTTTCAGTTTGTGTCCATTGACTCTTGTCTTACTGCTGGTCACAACTGAGAAGAGTCTGACTCCGTCCTCTCTACACYYTCCCTTCAGATACTTAATCACATTGATGAGATCCCCTCTTCAGTCTTCTCCCATCCAGGCTGAACAGTCCCCGCTCTCTCAGCCTTTCCTCATAGCAGAGATGCTCCAGTTTCCTGATGATCTTCATAATTTTCTGCTAGACTCTGTCCAGTAGCTCCATGTCTCTCTTTTATTGGGAATCCCAGAACTGGTCAGAGTACTTCAGGTGGGCCCTTACCAGGGCTGAGTAGAGGGGCAGGATCACCTCCCTCGACCTGCTGGCAACACTCTTCCTAACGCACCCAAGGATACTATTGGCCTTCTTGGCCACAAGGGCACTTTGTTAGCTCATGGCCAACTTGTTGTCCACCAGGTCTTCTCCACAGAGCTGCTTTCCAGCASRTCAGCCCCCAGCCTGTACTGGTGCATGGGATTATTCCTCCCCCGGTGCAGGACCCTGCACCTCCCTTTATTGAATTCTGTGGGGTTCCTCTTTGTCTATCTTTCCAGCCTGTCAAGATCTCTGTGAATGGTGGTACAGTCCTCTGGTGTATCAGCCAGATACCTGAAAACCTTCCWGTTTTGCATCATCAGCAAAGTTGCTGAGGAGACATTTGGTCCCTATATCCAGGTCACTGATGAAGAAGTTGAAAAATACTGGACCCAGTACTGACCTGTAGGGGACACAGCTGTGTACAGGCCTCCAACTAGACTGAACCACTGAGCCCAACCTTCTGAGTTCTTAGTCAGTTCTCAAYCTGTCTCACTGTTTCTCATTATTTCACACTTCCTGAGCTTGCCTATGAGGATGTTATGGAAAAAGGTGTCAAAAGCATTACTGAAAAGGTAGACAACATCCCCTGCTCTCTCCTYRTCTACCCAGCCAGTCATCCCAACATAGAAGGCTCTCAGATTGGTTAAGCATGATTTCTCCTTGGTGAATTCACAYTGACTACTCCTGATCACCTTCTTATCCTTYACATACTTAAAGATGGCATCCAGGATAAGCTGTTCATTTTTCCAGGGATCGAAGTAAGGCTGACTGACCYGTAGCTTCCTGGGTCCTTCTTCATTTACCTTCATAAAAATCTAGGATTGTTCCTATATTCTGTCATTCGAAGTTTCAGTCTCAGTTGTTAACAATGATAAAGTTGCATCATTCAGTCTTTACTAAGCAAAGGTATTTTCAAATATCTACTCTTCAAAAAATGATCTTTTAAGTTTTTCCAGATTGTCTGTCCTCTGAAAGGGAGAAGGGGAGAAGGAAAGGAGGTGGGAAGAATAATTTTCTCTGTAATATTAGTGCAATTAGAAATAGATTATGCAAAAGTGCCTTTATATTTCCCTTACATCCCCTTGATCCCCCAAAGTTGGTCTATGGACTGGTTATAGATATAAGTAAGAGCTGCATGAGAACTATTATGTTTAATGCCAGCCAGCTCTGCAGGTCCTCAAGGGACTATTCGATTAACCAGTACATAGAATCATAGAATGGTAAGGCTGGAAGGGACCTGTGGAGATCATCTAGTCTAACCCTCAGTGTAGCCCATAAAGGAAWTGAACCCATGACCTTGGCATTAACAGCACCACACTCTAACCAACTGAGCTAAACCTGCCCCCAGTTATAAGTAAATTTCATAAGTATTTCAGTATACCAGCTTTTTATAGCTTTATGGGAGGGTCGTGTATAAGCAAAGGGTTAAGTGGTAAAAGCAAACAAAACAAAGTCCTCTTTGGAAACCCATGATTTTTCCACCCTCTGTGATAYGGTTTAGCTCAGTTGGTTAGAGCATGTTGCTAATAATGCCAGGATCACAGGTTCGATCCCTGTACGGGCTGCTCATTTGAGGGTTGGACTAGATGATCTCCAGAGGTCCCTTCCAACCTTACTGATTCTATGATTCTATGATCTTAGGGTAACTAAGGAACTACTTAAGGCAGATTTAGATTAATAAATGCTAGAAAGCATGTATATAGATGTGCATGTTAAGCAGCAAGTAGCGATGKTTTTTTTTAAGTGTTCTTTTAAAACAAACAAACAAACATACCACACTTCAGATTATTAAGCATGGAGTTTTCTTGGTAATTTKTTAAAGTGTATGATGCAGCTCTGGGATAAAATGTTAAAGGCCTGGAGTATCTCGTTTAAAAGTAAATAAATCSTACTGATGTTCTTTGAAACCTATTTTTCAAAGATACCTTTCCCTGAAAATCAAATGACAAAGAGACCTTTGAAAATAGAATGTACATGCTGTTGAAAATATTACCCATAAAATATGTCTGATACTTGCTTTATACCATTTTTTTTAAATTTTCTAATGAATCATCTCTTAGGAAGTGTCTAATACCAGTGATTCAGTTATTTACTTGCTCTTTAATTTGTTTTCAGTATTATATTATATTATATTATATTATATTATATTTTGAGGAGCTGTAAGTTGGCTGGTTACTTTCCTTTCAAATTTGTCTTACATTTATCATTTTAGTCATTGTTTTTAGTCTTTAATCTAGGTTACTGATACTTTTATATTGCTGTAGTATTCACTGAACAGTATGAATTTTTTAGTGTCTCAGTGGTAAGAGTGTTCACTCTTCACTGAGACTGATGATTTAAACTCATATTAGTGCTCAGAAAATCACATTTCTACATGTGATTACACTGGAGCTGCATTTTGACACTTCCAAGTAAAGTGTTTTTCTGTTCAAATGCTCTATTTTCTTACACAAGAAATCTGATGTTTTCATCATCCCACTTTTTTTTTGGCTAGAGTCCTTCATCATTAATCTGTTAYCTACCAGGAACATTTGGGGTGACGTCTTTACACTATCCATAACATCTACATCCTAAAATTGTAGGACCACCAATGCAGTTCTGTTCAGCTGTTTTGTTAAAATTAAAAGGCCATCAATCAGCCCCACCTAGCAACTTATGACTGATCTAGTTGAGAAGATTTGGAAGATGTTGAGGATGTTCCAGGATACTGAGCACCAAGAGGATGTGTCCAAAGACATGAATGTGGTCAAAACCTTATGATTTGCAGGAAAAAAGCAGGTCTAATTAATCTGGGGGAAGGAAAAAGSAAATGAAAAAGCAGTTTTAACCCCTCAATGACTGTGAGGTAGTTTCTGTTACCCTCTCAGAAGATGCATAGTGTTAGAGTCTCTTTGGAATACCATCAGAACAGGAATCTTCCACAATGACACATTTCATTGTATTTTGTTTTGCTTAAAAGTGTAATCACATTCATGATTACTTAACATACATCACATTCAAGACAAATTTAGCATTCAATATCAAGAAAAAAACTAGTGCTCATCCAAAAATATGTACATTGTTTCTCTGTAATGAAGTTTGGCTTTGTAGTCATCGTAATATTATAGACAACTCTATCTCTTGCTAGCTGAACTCRTGGCTCTAAGTCTGGGTCACCCTGGAGCAATTGACAGCCTCTTTAGTTGTGTGAGAAATAACCAAATTTCACAGATGCTTGGATGGGAGAATTGGRGACCTTTTTGGAAGTACAATCTTGCCAGGCCAATAGTGCCTAAGTAACCATATCAGCAGTGCTATATAAAGCTGAGGTTAMCAAAGTAATGGAGAAATACCAAATTTCAGTATGGATACAACAAAACTCAGTAGGAAAAAAATGTGATTAGTGAAGGTAATTTATTTGAGAGGAGACTGGAGTGGAGAAAGGGAGGTGCWAGGTTGATAAGAAGGAGCAGAATCTGAATAAATGGGGAAAAGGATAATAAGGTACATGACCAATGCTGTCTGAGGGTATCTGTTGGGCAGCCCTGCACTTGGTCATCACAGATGGAGCAGGCAATATACCAAACCTGTTGTTTCAATCATAGCATGTGAGTCAAGTCTCGGCTGTCAAGAGGATGAGGATGAAAGTAGGCTGGTAATGAAATGGCCAAATGGATAGATCAAGCATCCTGGTATCACTGTTCCAGATTTCATGCCATAGCAGCATGAAATCTGCATCATAAAATATTTCAGACAGAGTTGTATTTGGACTATTTCTTTCATTCTCTTTTTCAATTCAGTAATTAGAACTGTATTATATTGGTAATTTTGTTAAAGATTGTTCAATATAAAGGATTCCAGACAAAATGTTTATAGAGTAAGGCAAAAAAATGGACAATGGATTGTATTGTCTTATGCAAAGGCTATCTAATTGCTTACTCCCCACGGTCACCTGTGCTGTCATTCAGAGAGACCTGGACAGGCTGGAGAGCTGGGCAGAGAGGAACCTCAAAGGGTTCAACAAGGGCAAGTGCAGAGTCCTGCACGCAGGGAGAAATAACCCTAGGCACCAGGACAAGCTGGGGGCTGACCTTCTGGAGAGCAGCTCTGCAGAGAAGGACCTGGGAGTGGTGGAGGATGACAAGTTGACCACGAGCCAGCAATGTGCTCTTGTAGCCAAGAAGCCTAATGGTCTCCTGGAATGCATTGGGAAGAGTGTTGCCAGCAGGTTGAGGGAGGTGATCCTGCCCCTCTACTTAGTGCTGGGGAGGCCTCATCCAGTTCTGGGCTCCCCAGGACAAGAGAGACATGGAGCTCCTGGAGAGAGTCCAGTGTAGGGCTACAAAGATGATCAGAGGGCTGGAGCACCTGCCCTATGAGGAACGGCTGCGAGAGCTGGGCCTCTTCAGCCTGGGGAAGAGGAGACTGAGGGGGGATCTGATCAATGTGTACAAGTACCTGAAGGGAGGGTGTCAAGGGGACGGGGACAAACTCTTTTCAGTTGTCCCATGTGACAGGACAAGAGGCAATGGGCAGAAATTGAAGCACAGGCAGTTCTGCCTGACCGTGCGGGGGAATTTCTTCACCGTGAGAGTGACGGAGCCCTGGGACAGGTTGCCCAGAGAGGTTGCAGAGTCTCCTTCTCTGGAGATCTTCAAGGCCCACCTGGATGCAACCCTGTCTAACCATGGTGTAGGTGACCCTGCTGAGTGGGGAGGTTGGCCTAGATGATCTCCAGAGGTCCCTTCCAACCTTACTGATTCTATGATTCTATGATTTCACACAAGGAGATTTGTAATTTAGAAGTGCTACAAAATATGATAGCACAACACTAATATTTTTAAAAGTGAATAGCGTCATTCTGCTATGAACCGGGACATACTGCATTTCTCTCATGCTATCAACTGCACTGAACATGAGGTCAGTGTTCTTTGATATTCAGTAAGYAAAGATTTTTGTTTTTCTTTTTTCCTAGAGATGGTAAAAGTCRGTGTTCATAAATAGGCACTGTTGAATCAATTAAAGTATATTCAGGACACAAGAAATGCAGGTAAAGAATGGAAGGACAATGTCTCTTGTTCACTATAGATTTTTTTTCTATTGATTCATATCATCGATAGTGCTTGCAYTGTAAAATATTTGCAAGGTAGTCTGTAGTGTCAAGATGAAAGTGATTTTCTCTATCCTTGAAAAAGCATACTAGTTACACGGTAATGTCCTAACAAGGACTACCTCTCCATAGCATGTGTGCGGCATGTGTGATTGCTTTCAGGGAATTACAGTATAACAGAATAGTTGGGATTAGAAAGGACCTCTGGAGCTCATCTGGTCCATCTCTCCTGCTCAAACAGGGTCAGCTAGCATAGGTTGCTCAGGTCCAGCCAAGTTTTGAATATCTGCAAGGATAGAGAATCCACAACCTCTCTGGGCAGCCTGCTACTGTGTTCAACCAGCCTTACAGTAAAGAAGTGTTTTCTTGTGTTTAAGTGGAATTTCCTGTGTTTCAGTTTGTGTCCATTGCCTTATGTCCTGCCACTGGGCACAGCTGAAATGAGTCTGACTCCATCTTTTTTACACCCTCTTTTCAGATATTTATACACGTTGATTAGATCCCTCCTGAGCCTTCTTTGGGATAAACAGTCCAAGCACTGTAAGCCTCTCCTCATACATCAGAGAGTTTCAGTCTCTTAGTTGCCTAGTGGCCCTGTGCTGTACTTGCTCCTGTAGCTTCACGTCTTTCTYGTGCTGGGAAGCCCAGAACTGGACRCATCACTCCAGATGTGTTCTCACTAGTGCTGAGTAGAGGGAAAGGATCATATCCCTCGACTCGCTAGCAGTGCTCTTTGTAAGGCTACCTGGAATAACATTGGCCTTCTTTGCTGCACAGGCACACTGCTGACYTATGCTCAACTTGTTCACCAGGTTCTCCAGGTCATTCTTTGCAAAGCAGCTTTTCAGCTGGTTGGCCCCCCAGCCTATGCTGGTGCATGGGATTATTCTTCTCCAGRTGCATGACTTTGAACTTCCTTTTGTTAAACTTCACAAGGTTCCTCTCTGCCCATTTCTGCAGCCTGTCTCTCTGTATGGTTTATCTTCCCAGTTTTGTGTCATCAGTGAATTTACTGAAATGCATTTGGCCCTATCATCCGGACCATTAATGAAGATGTTAAATAGTATTGGACTCAGTATCAACCCCTTCTGGACACTGCTAGTTATTAGTCTCCATGGCTGGAGATCAGTGGACTTCCTGATGCTGATCACATCCCTCTTAGCCCAGCAATACAGCCAATTTTCAGTCCAACTTTCTGACCATTTATCCAGCCTGCACTTCATCAGCTTTTCTGTGAGAATGTTATGGGAGATAGTGTCAAAAACTTTGCTATTAAAGTTAAGGTAAACAGCATCCACTGCTCTTCCCTCATCCACCAAGCTAGTCAACTCATCATGGAAGGCTGACAGGTTGGTTAAATATAGATTTTAACTTTTTAAATCCTGGCTACTCAAAATCATCTTTCTGTCCTTCACTTCTCTGGGAATAGTATCCAGGATTTAGTGTTTCATCACCTTTCCAGGGATCTACTTGAGGCTTCTAGCCCTTCTTGAAGAGAGGAGTGACATCTGCTCTCTTCCAGTCCTCAGGAACCTCTCCAGATCACTATGACCTTTCAAAGATAATTGAGAGTGACWTCAAGTGAATTGGCCATCTCCCTCAGCRCTTATGGGTATACCCAATCAGGTCCCATGGGTTTTTGTGTGTCCATTTTAAATATTCCCTAACTTGATTTTAATTGTTCCAAACCTCCCCCTTGGTTTCAGGGACTAGAGATTCCTGAAAGCTAGTCTTRCCAATGAAGACTGAGATGAAGAAGGTATTCARTACCATCTGCTTTTTCTTTGTCCTTTGTCACCAAGGCCTTTGACTCGTTTAGTACACTCATTTTCCCTTCCCCCGCCACCAATATTCCTATTTAAAGCCCTCCTTACCAGGAGGATATGAAAAGACGTGCAGGAACTGGCGATATGTGGTATCATGATTGGTCCTTTAATAATCCTTTAATGCCCTACATACTGCACAATACCGGTTTTACCTTTGCAGAGTGTCCTCCACACCCTTTTCTGGCTCTGGATCTGTCTTTGTGTGCATGCGCATGTGTGCGTGCGTGTGTGTGTGTGTGTGTGTATGTCTTTATTATTACTATTATTTTTTAACTATCTGACAGGATCATAGAAATGGCCTAATGTCATAGAAAAGAGATGAGGTTTGGGGAAAGGTAAAGAAGAAAGGTAGCATTAGCATTTTATGGGTATTTTTCTACAGCTAACTTTGTAAAATATCTTTACCTGGCGCAATTTACTTAGGGATATTTTCAGGGTCTGTGATATAACACTAAATAAGTCTCTGCACAAGGTACTAGTACAAAAAGTTAGAAGGCATTTGTATCTTGAACCTTTGTTTTACTATCTCAGATAATAATATAACCTAGATGACTACCTTAAGGCAGGGCTGCCGTTTGTCTGTGTGTCTGAACGTTATGTTTTACTTTGCCACAGCCCTACCTTTAGAATTCAGACAGCTCAGTGCTCAAGCTTAACGCCTTAAGAGTGCACTTTCAGGTTCGTTTATTTAATTTAGCGTCTGACTGACTTCCTACTGTTTCTAATAGAATTKTCTGGCTTCCAAAATAGAAGTTGCAGTCTTAGGATACTGAAGAACTGTTTTATAATAATGATTTCCTAATTTGGTGGAAAAATGTACTATTTCTTCTCATTATGCATTAAACCTCAGTCAATATATACTCTTATACTAACAGTTAGGTTTTCATGTCTGTTATCCTGAATATTGTACATTTATATAATCAGACTTTGATTTTTCTACTTCAGTATAATAAGAATAGTTTTGAATTAGGGAAAGTCTGCATGAGTTTTGCAACTATTCTGAACAGGTACTAATAGCTTTCTAGTTCAGAAAAACTGGAATAACTTGCTTAGAGTCTGTGGACAGACATTGTTTTCTGTTTGCTTGCTGCTCACTCCAACAAAGCAAATTTTGTTATGTTCATTTGGTTTGTATCCATTTAATTTCTCCTCTGAGTGGAAATACATTGTAATACATCAAATTAAATTAAATATTCAGTTAATTATCACAACAGTTGTACTAAAAAATATATTAGTAAATCCCAAAGCTATTAAGCATTTAAGAAACATGAAGTGGCAAAATAAACGTAAGATGGATGTTCACAGCCAAAAGTGTACATCAGAAATAACATTTCATGTGTGGAAAAATGAAAGTCTTCCTTATTTATTTATAAATAAAATTTTCCTTGCAAAAATGGGAACAACTATGATCTTTATTGTATTATTGTCTTCTCAAACAACATTTATTTTTATTAATTATTTTTGATGTCCATATTTCTGAGATGTTCTCTAGAAAATTTTTACTCTTTTTCTGAATAGCACTTATCAGTTTCTTTGGGGGATTTTTTTTTTCCTTTTTATTATGTCTACTTCTCTACTATCAATGCTATTAATTTGTTTCTAGCTTCTTTTGGATTCATTTGTATTAAAATCTAATGGAAAGAAGAGTACTTTACTCCTAGGTCACTAGATAAAATACTTTCCATGGACCTGATCCAATGCCTACTGCAGCCATTAGTTGTCTTTCTCTTAATTAACATTTTTGCATTGGATCACATTTTATGTGAGTAATGGCTAGCAGCTATTAATATCTGATGATGATGCCCATTTGTGCAGGAGGTATGGAAATTATTTTTCAACTGTGCCTAGAGTATCTGAATAAATAAATATGATCTATAATTTTAACCTCTGTTGAATAAATGTGAAATTCTTAAATCATTCATATGAATGGGATAAATTTCACCACGAAATTCGCCCTTGGCAGGCCAAATGGTAGAGCAAAATACTCAGCATAAAATTTCTTACATTAATTTCATCATTTTAATTAAAAAGAAGAGCAAAAAGTAGCCCAATAATTATATTAATAGGTCATGAACAAGCTTTATGAATCAGCAAATCTGAACTAATCTTTAAAATGTGTTACTGTGTTTCTATCACTATGACTGTGCAAAAAAGTTTTCTTTGAGCTTTTTTTTTATTTTGGTTTTCTAAAAAAAACCAATACAGTGTTTACTGAGGAAATTTCGTATAACACCTTTCCCATCTCTCCTGTTCTTTCTCCCATAAACTTTTGTGGTATCTTTATTTATTTATTTATTTATTAACTTATGCCAGTTCTTATRCAACAGACTCTTTTACTACACTTGGCTTCATTCTTGTGTTAGAGTGAGCGAGCTGCTTAAAGTAGTAGATCAGGTAGGGTGACTAAGTGCTTATGATCATATCATGTACTTAACCTAAATCAAAGACCAGAAAGCAAGCTTACTCTTCCTGATAGAGACATGGGTGGAAAAGAAGTTACTCTGCCTGTAGGATAGTCAAACTACTCCCAAATGTGAACGCAGAGAGGTTGAGCTTTTCATTTGTTTATTCTCTATTGGCTTAAATGGCTCCCTCAGATATCTCCCACTTAAGGGAAAGGAAGCAGCTTCTCAGCATTCAAAGAAATGATAGTTTTATTCTTGGTATTGAAATCCTGCTGGGAGCACTTAAACTTCAGGACTCCCCAAGTATCTCTAGCTACTAAGGTGAAGGTCTAGTGTCATTCCTAAGAGTAAACATTGTGCCATCTAGTGTTAAGAAAATAACTTAAATTGTATCAGACATAAGATTATTGACAGGAAAAAAAAAAAAAAAAAAAAAAAAAAAAAAAAAAAAAAAAAAAAAAAAAAAAAAAAAAAAAAAAAAAAAAAAAAAAAAAAAAGCCACATAAGAATTCTTTTACCTTACCAGGAGAGAGATAGTAGTCAAGTAGTCAGAAAGGATTACCCCTAGAAGCAATGCTATACTCCAAATTTCATTATGGGAAAAATGGAACATCTATATAGATGGAGCAAAAAATTTAGTGTTAATTCAATTAATAATTAACAATCTAACAGTTCGAATTATTTGATATAGAAAAGCCATTTAGCATTTTATTTCTTCCTCTTTTGACTTTCCTCTTTCAAAGGTCTTCTAGACTGTTTTCCTCTTAAGCTATTCCATACAGAAGAACTTGAAGATGTGAAAGATGTTTTAATAAGCAAAATGTTGATAATCAAGATCACTATAATTAGAGAAATATTGTAAAGACAAAGCTCAGCAAATGAGTGACTGTTTTCTTGTGAGGAGAATAACATTTTCGTGTGTATTTTAAGTGTTGAATAATTAAAGAAAAACTTAATTTTGTGTGTGTGTGTGTGTGTGTGTGTGTGTGTGTGTACATAAATAAAAATATAACACAGGTAGAGTGGTATAACTTCAAAAAATTTAAGTAGAAATATCAAACAGAAAAGCAGGAAAATATTATCAAACCCAACTATGCATCACGAAAGTGAAAGCAATAGTTTGTAACCAATCAATTCAGTAAAGGGGTGGAAGGAAATGCTGTTGCCAAACGAATTGCGTAAGCATTAGAGAGATCAAGAGAGAGAGTTAAATAGAGGACAAAAAGGACTATGTAAAATGAGGGACTAAATCAAAATTTTCTAGCACAGATTTTTGAAATCAGGGAGTGTTTATGTAAATATTTGAAGGTATAAAATGAAGAAAGATGCAAGATCAGTCTGAGAAGCTGCTTGCGCTCTTTTCTCAATTCTACTGCAGTTTATCTATTTTGACTTTATATCCAATTGTATACATAATTTACTTGTTCTCCAAAGACAAATGTTTGAAGMATGAACATCTGTACTAAGGGCATCCTAATATCAGAATAATACTAAGTCAACTGRCAGAATGTGGGAGCCACAAGGTATGTTTTCCATTAAGGTAAATTACCACCATTAGGGTCTTTTCTAGTGGGCATGGGGGCAGCTGTCTCATTCTATACATTTATTTCAAATATAGTATTGTTCAGTCTTTGTCAATAATATTCTAGAAGGCTTATTTCTGAAGCTATCAGAAATGGTTTGTCAGGGAGAGCAACTGAAACACAGGGCTGGAGATGAAAACTCTTTGAGTTCTAATTCTGTTTTTGTTCCAAGGCAGATCTTTGTCTGGTGAAAATTACCGCAGCTCCAATGAGATTTCTGAAATTATTCTGAATTATGACTGCAGAAGATATGATGTGATGTTCAACATTAGCCAAAATTTACTGTGTGTAATTACAATTAYTGTTCACGCTTTAATGAAAGGATATTTCAACCATGCTTAGAAATACTTTTCCTAGTAGTTTTTATATTTTATTTCTTCTTGTCTTTCTAGCTTATGTCATATAGTTCAGCCAAATTCATAAAGGGCCAAATCTGGCTGCSTTTGTACAGATAAATACAGCTGCATAGCAAGCAGTCATGACATAACTAAAATGTTCAGGATACAGAAGGTTAAGGAAAGCTGCTGGCAGCTTGCATTGCTCCATACTGTGTGTCTATAACATAAAGTACATCTCTGGTCCGACTCTTGACATATGCCAGTATGACTGTTGTGGGAGAATGCCAGCTCTGATTTTAAAGAGGTTGACAGTTTCCCTGGCCAGTCTATTCTGTGCWCTAACATTTTTATGAAAATAACTCTGTCCTTTTGCGATGCTCCAATTTGGAAGATGTTCCTCCTTTATTCTTTCAATTCACTGATAGCTTGTGGAAACATGAAATGGCCCAAGAAATTTAAAACTAGAAGGGTACCCTGGGAGACTTGTGATYATTTTTAATTCAAATATAATTAAAAATTATTTTAGATACCTATGATTATCATCRTTCATGAATAAACAGAATTATCATGAGATTATTTTTCTAATTATTAAAATCAATCAAAATTGCTGCATTGCTTGTATTGCTTGTAACCTATGTAAATAGTTATTTAATTTAATAGCTTTCTTTTACTTACAGAGAGGGATACTATTATAGAAACAAAKCTATAGTCAGCTAAGAGTTGTAACTAGATACATTGCCAATCAACAGATATTCTTAAAAATTAAATACAACAACAAAAAAGTAAGAAAGTTTACATAGTCTCTTCTAGCATCAYATGAAAGTACATTTCAGTGTTATATACAAGTTTGCCTTTCATCAGTTCTATAATGAAATATGTTACTCTTCCTCATCACTTTCCATTTTCAGCAAAACCGTTAGGACTGAGATCATATAACATAATTTTACCATCAAAAGGTTAGCTTTCTTAATAAATATGTGCCTTCTCACACTGACAGGCATCTGCAGAGGCAATTCAGCCCAACTGTCTAATATTCATAGAAGATGAATACTATTTCCTGCATTTCCTAGAGAAGAAAGTGAAAATGGACAGGTAACTTTTAAGCGTATAAACTTTGGTAAATGTATCTTCTTTAGATGGCATCTACTTTTCATAAATTAGCTCATGTCCCTCCTGTGTTCCATATAACTGAATTCAAGGTTGTTTTTTATCTTGCACCTTCTTGAAAAGTCCCTGAAATAAGTGTTTTTCAACTATTAATATTTTCAATACATTTTCCAAATCATCTTGAAAAACTGATATAGTCTTTCAAATTTATCTATCAAAGTATTTTTGAAATTAATTAAGAAATTTCAAGTTTATCTATCAAATGTATCAAATTTATCTTATTTTTCATTTTATTACCTTAATTTTGTATTTTACAACATGATAATTTAAAGCACTAGCTAAGAAATTGAACTCTGCCACCCATGGACTGCAATAGTGAACTTGTACCTGTAGGCATAGTAATACAAAGAACATGGTATGGGTATGTTAGAAATGCTATAGCCAGCAGTGTCCAACACACACAAAAGACCTACTCATTGAAAGCTCCTAAATATAGAGTCATATATTTGAGCAAACTTAGTTATCCATTGTAAAAATGTAATTAGTTTGAGGCTGAATTTAGAGTATTTGATCATGATAAACAAATGTGCTTTTCTGACTGTTTTTTGATATATCTGGGAAACGTGAACTAGAAAAGAAAATGATAAGAAGATTTAAAAATGCTACCTTTAATAAATAACCATTTTATATTCACTAATCTGAAAAGCTCTTGTTCTGTACCATTAGCAGATTTAGAATTTGTTCAGTTTAAAGCTTGTTGCTACATCTATCAAGCAAATAATTAATTTCAAATTTTAAAGTGTTTTACAAGTTTTATATTGATTACATGCTCATTTTAGAATGTTACCAACAGCAAGTCCACAGTAATTATTGTTCTAAATAGGCAGAGGACTAATATTATACATTGTTTGCATCAGTAGCTACAGAATAGTACAGACATTCCCTTTTCTGATAAAGCAAGCCCTCATTCTTTGAAGAATTTTCATCTTGGTCTGTTTTGTATTTTCCAGTTGGATGAAAGGAACTGCAGGTAAGAGTCTCTCATTAGAAGCATGTCTGATTTAATTAATCTTTAATTATTGTGCAAAACAAATGAAAGGATAGCTTCGATCAGCAAATTCATTTGCAACATTTATCAACTAGCTGATCTTTATCACCTATCCAGATGACAGTAAATCAAATGCATTCCCCTTTTCAATTCATGGAACAAATGATTAAAGTGTCCATAAGAGTCCCTGTCCTAACGAAATCTAATTGTGTGTGAATAATCTGCTCAGATGTATGATGAATGTGCCATCATAGAATCTAGTCTGTAATTAGATAATATTTTAAGGTATACTTTCAGAAGGCACACTCCTGACTTTAGATACTATCATTTTTCCTTTTCTTGATTTTGTGAATCTGCAGTGAGCTAGGTTTTTTAACTTAAACAAAATAAATGTTAAAGCAGTCTAGCGATAAAGGTATTTAGGTAGTCATTCTACTATTATTAATTCCTAGCATCTCCATGAAATCTAGTATTATGACAAAGCATAAAGCTGGTTGGCGTTCTGGAACACTAAGGCACAAGATTTTCTGACTATAATTAACTATTTCCCTGTTTCAGCACTTTTAATCCACCTTTCTTCCTCCACTGATTAAACTCATCTTTAACTACTACAGAATTACTATTTTTACTGTTTTTTTTCRTGACAAAATATAGCCTACAGTCATTAACAATATTCCAAAGAATGCATCTAGCCTGTGTCTTTAGCTCATTACTTCCCCATTTCTCTTTTTCCTTTTCTCCAACCTGAGGTTCATTTTTCTACATTTTCTTTTCAAATCTTCTTCTTTCTTTTTTCTTTTCTTTCTTTTTAATTTCCGTGTAGCCAATCATGTCTCAGAGAAGAATGTGCAAGATTATTTACTGGTTTGAATTGAGAATTTCTGCTTTTGCTTTTCTAGACTTTTTAGTACATTTTTTCTTATGGAATTTCAGTCTTATTTTCATTATTTCATCTCTATTGATGAAGTCTTTTGTAAAATTGACAGAGACTGAATGTTATTTCATTGATAGATAGATAGATATCTATCCTACCTTCATTTGACTTTTACAGTTACACATCCCAAACACAGACATATTTTTTATCAAAAATCAGCTAAAGTCAAATGCAAGTATTGCTGTAGTATATTACAAAAACTTTGTCAGTCCAAAGCGAATTTTCATGTTCTTTGCATGCATAGCTTTGGTTTTTAGACTGTTTTTACTTGACTAGCTTTCCTCCATTCAACATGGTTGAATCCTCCTCAGGTTTCCCAGAGGTTGCAGAGATGGTCCTGGATCCTGCAGCCAGGTCCCCCACCCTGGAGTCTTTCAGCTGTTCTGGTTATTCCCAACATTCTTAAGTTTCCTTAGTTATAGGATTGTGCAGAGAATACTTCACTGGTGAAGAGTGTTTRCAAATTGCCATCATTTTCTGATTTGTTGTCGCTATTTTGGTGCTCACAATCTGCTTGTTCTGAACACATGTGGAAACATTTGCATCAYTTGGACATGTATTTTCTCGAGCGTACCAAAAACCTTCTGTTGTCCGGGATAGGTAGTTGATCACATTGTGTCTGCTTCTGCTATAGCAGAAAGTCAGTTAAGCTTAACAGGCTATGCTAGCTGTGCCTAACTCATGCTAACTGGTGCATTCATTCTTGTTCCTTCCCTATGCAGAAATGTAGCAGAAAGGCTAGTATTATGTTTCCAAGTGCAAAAATCCTCCTCAGAAGTTTTATGAGCTAGAAGTAGATGAGTCACTTCTGATTGTTGTTTTCAAACCTAATGAAACATATATTGGTCTGCTACCAACAGAGGGTGAAAATAGAATTAATTTCTGTTCACTTCCTCGAAATAAAATAAGACCTTCACAAAAGCTAGGTGRATTTCATCTGAACTAGCAGGGGAGACTGTAACAGTTTTTATAAGGATCCCTAATAAGCGTTTGGAGGGGGTGATATTATTTGAAATGGTGGACAAGCTAACACCTGCTCTGAGAAACCATGGACTCCATCTGCATGCAGCAGAGACTCTCACTGCCTGAGACCAACTGTCTTGCTCTGGTTATCACCTTATTTTTATTATTTTGACCAGATGACTGATATTCCTTTGAGTATGTAGAGAAAAATCTTCCCTTGTCYACAAAGGGTGGTATTTTTTCTCTTTCCTGCAACAGACAATAGTTCAAATTTTTGTAATAGAGCAGTCAGCAGTACCCAAAGAAACGAACTATTTAGCAGAGTGTTAGGCRCCTAGGTAAACTGGAATGAGACTTATAGAAAAGACATGCCCTACAGAAAACCAGGAAATAGTATTCCTCTATMAATATCCCTATCCTGTCCCTTGCCYGCTTAGAGAAAGGAGACATCTCCCTATTTAAGGGAGAWCTGAGAAGTTTTAAGGGAGAAAGGAGGAGAACTGAAGGACAGATGAAGAAGGTCATTTCTCTGACGGATACAATCTTGACCTATGTTGTTACAATTACTAAACTGAGGTAGAGTTTATGAGGGCACTAAATGTCCTTGTAGAAGTCTTTTTCTTGGCCAAGATGAAAAGGTAATATACAACGTAAAGCAAATATATGCAGACTGACTTCTGGAAAGATAGAAGGAATCTTAATGAGATCAAAGTTAATGAAAAAAATCCCTTTAGAATTTTTGGAAACATACTTTCATCTGTGGTTTTTGGCRCATAAAAACATACAAGGTTATAGTAAGCCCTCAAAGGTTATGATCTACTAGRATATGTCCGCACAGCCACCCAGCAGATGATACCTTCATCGTCCCTCCTAACAATTCTCTCTCAGTCACTGGAACTGCAGGATGGGTGTGGAAAAACACCTGCCCACAGTGCTCCTTCACATGGTAAGGGTGAGCTGAAATTGCAGGTGTGGGTCAAACTCAGGAAATTTCCTGAACAGAAACCTTATGCTCTTCATAGGACTTCAAGTGCAGAATAGGCTGTCTGTCATATTGATGAAAAACTCATATAAGCAACAAGTTCTTCATAGACACGGAAGACGAAGCTAGACAAGGAAAATGACTGCATGAAACTTTGCATTGGGTCTGGCTATCTCTTGACTTGAAAATTAGGATCCTGATACACTCGGACAAAATATAAATGATATATAAATGATTGCTTTATGTTCTTACTCTTCACTAATTTTACACAAATATTACGAGCACACAGGAAGAGGCTTAGGAGAATTATGCCCAGTATATGCAAAATTGTTCAGAGAACATATATTACTTTCTTCATTTGGAAATTTTAAAATCCAACTGACATCCTTAACAACAAAATGATTTCCAAACCTTACTGTCTTGAGATTCAGTGCATTCAATTATTTAAAACTAGAACTATACAAAAACTACATAAAACTATAAAAAACATTTATTAAAATAATGACATAAAAAATCTAATATTCAAGTTTTCAGCACACCTCTGGTCTTTCTTAAATATTTATGTGGTAATTGGATTTGGATAGTTCCTGGATTAACACAAGTATAAGTTCACCAATTTTTATGATTTTATTTTAAGTTTGGTTATGTGCTACTTCCCCTTTAAAATTTCACTTCCTTATGTATATACGTATGTATATATATATATATAGATCAGGATTTTAGTTTTTACTTTTCAATTAAGTTTATAGCTCTCATGATGGCAGAACATCAAACAATGGACATGGCATAGTCAGAAGAAAAAGAAAAAAACGAATCTATCACTAAAAAAATCATTTTTGTCATTCATTAGACATTCTTGTGGCTTGCGGAGTCTAATGCATAGTTTGTGACAAGTTACAGCTGACAGCTCTGTGGATTTTACTTCAGATTGTTGGCCAAAGATGTCTAGATGTTGTTCTGAATTATTTGTGGACTCTAGTACTACCTTAATATTGAAGAGATGAGTATGGCAATGTTACTTTGCGCAGGTCTAAGGGTGCAAATTTGCCCAGCTGAAAGTCCAATTGACTTAGACTCACTTGGTCTATCACCTGGATACTTTGATGGAAAGGCAGAATAAAATAGATGTAATGCTAATCAGATCATTCTATTGTGTCCAGTTAATAAGCGAGTGAGTCGTCTCAAAAACATCAGCTCAACAAGCCTCGTAGAGCTATCTGGCTCAAGCAGTGTATTCAGACAGATCTGTATATAGTTGCATGACCAAAGTGTAGAACAATCAGAAATATAAATTACAATATTAGTWTAGGTATTTAATACATTTATGCATATATTTCATAATATGGTGAAAATAATTTCTGTATTAAATAGCTTTTGTGTATTATTACCAGGAACTAATTCAGTGATAGATATTTTTATCCTCTAAAAGACAAGAAATGAATAATACCTTCTACTAGCCAGGCTTAAGGAATATTTTATTCAGATTGCCAGGTCTGTTGATTCGTCAGAACAATTCTGTCAGATCACATCAACTAAAATTGCTCTTGAAGACAGGTACGGTAACCAAATAATGCTGATGCATAAATTAACTACCCTAGGAAAAAAAAAATCAAATATAAAAAGCTTCTTGACATGTTCCTCGACAGTAAATAAAATATTATGTGATGATTACACTCTAATTCAATAGAAGCAGAAAACTGATCTATAAAATATTTAACAAACCAATCTGAGTGAAACAAGCTGAGTCTCACTGGCCTATGTGAAAAACTGAAATACTGCCTCTTCAAATTCATCACAAATACTTTGGTATGCACTTTTAATCGGAAGGTCATTTAAAAAATGACAGGCAAGAGTTGTTTCTATTTCAGCAAATATTTGAACGTACTACCTTGTTGTGTTTATATAAAACTGTGTGCATTGTCCTTGTGTAAGTACTTTTCTCTCTGACCTTTTCAAGCATATAGCAAATAAATCTTTCCTCGCCTTTAAAGTGCCTGTCACAATAACACCACAGGGTTCTAGACTTGTTGACTAGCAATTTCAAAACAGCCTAATCAAATTGGAAACATTTTTCTCTGAAATTAATAAATGTTGGTATGAAATGACTAGTCAGCTTTAGAAGCTTCAGTTTRTGAATTTGAATGAATTTCCCAATTGTGTTCTCTTATAGTTGTATAGATAAGTTTTTACTTAGCTATGATTAAAGTAAACCATTGCAGTAAGGTAAGGTCTCACGTACAAATATTACGTCCGTTTCAGCAAGGTTTGTTTTGATTTCCCTTAAACTGATTTGGAATTATTTTCTAGTGAACTTAATTAAACCACGCTTTCAGTCAGAGGAGTGACTAGGTGGGAGTTTACACAGTCTTGATCTGAAAGCGCGTCATTTGAAAGAACAGTGACTCATACCATTTTGCCCTTACTGCCAGCACTTCAAATTCAACTCAGAATCGCCCATTCAAGCTACATATTTTCTTTGCTCTGACCCAAATGAGATTTTTTTGCTTAGGTTCAGGGTTTCTTGAGGTGTGATGTTCGGAATTAGGATAGAGTCAGGTTTGAATGAGCTAGGCAAGCTGTGAGGGAAGGTATAGAAAAGAGAAAAAAATAACAAAACAAAGCAAACCAAACAAAGAAAATTTTTTGTGGGCAGTTTGCCAAAGGAGATTTTTAAGAGAAAACTTTTTTTTTTCCTGTCTTAAAAAAAAAACAAAAAACAAAAAACTGCTCACATCAAATATATGCTGCAGGGCTGTGGCATCTACCTGTGATCAAAGAAAATCTAATCTAGATGTAAGGCTTCCACTTGACACGTATCTGTGGTTGGAGAAGTGTGAGTTAATAACTGAGAACAGGATGCTCTCCAAACTGTGATGTACCGGGTGGAATTTATCTCACCTAGCTTCAAACATCTGAARCACAAAAGCTGTAAAGCATATGAAGTATATGAAGCTAAGGCTTGCTGTGAGATGAATCGTGTGTCAGGGTGTCGCAGGGCTGGGGGCYCTCCGAGGGCCAATACCCAGAGGGGCTCCCGGCGGTGGCAGGGCAGTTTCTTTCTTTCTTCGGTGGTGTTTAATACAAATCCTCAATGCCAAACTTGTAAATATGGTGGATCTTTCTCAGTGAAACAGCAGATTGTCAAAAACAAGGAGCTCTTTAGAATGGGAAAAGGAGATATAGCAGACAGAGTTGGCGGCTGTTGTTACCACTGATTTGTACTAGYAAAGGTCTCAGAATAGGAGTGGTGAAGCGTCTGATGTAGTCAATTTTCCCAAGTTGCCWGAACCTGGGAACTTGGGATGTTCATTCTAAAATACTTAACGTAGCTTTCAAGCTTACTGATACATCGCTGAATATAAAACTAAGCATAAGGCCAAATCACTGTAAACTGATGATGTTAATAGGGAGGGAGTTAACTTAGTAGGGAGAAACTTAAAAGACCAAATTACTGCAGCTACTTGTAATGACAAATGGTCTCCTAAATAGTTAGAAGCCTGCAAGAGAATTAAGATTCATTTTATGTATAATAAATTTTAGCACAAATAATGTGTTTTAGTCTGCTTTAAATGCAGGAACAAATCCCTAACAGAGTGTAAACGACTCCTTCTTTCCTTGATGGTATTCAGTAATGCTGAGGAGTTACTGAAGATCCCTTCAGTGGGTAGTAGGTCTGATTCTCCAGTGCCTGGCTCTTTCTGCAGCTATCTCATTTRCATCTATTTTGCAAAAGCAAAATGAACCTAATCTGCTTTTGCAGATGTGATTACAGGAATAGGAAATTAGAGATTGTTTTATTGTCTTTTGTTCACTAATATAACATTATGATTCTGGATTTACTCTATAAAAAGTTAGCTTAAACTGAAYTTCTGTCTAAACAGTTTCCGTACGTCTTAACTGGAGCTAGTGCTGGAAAAAATTGGATAAATGTAGCATATTTATTAAARAAGAAAGTGTTTCTATTTACTTTGATTAGTGTTAATTCAACTCTGTTGACTTCCATGGCTTTATTCCTTATCATAGCAGGTGTTGTAACTAAAACTGAGGCTATTAGGAATATTAGTGAAGCAGATTGGATATTATTTAACAATAAATTACTCAAAGTAGATAACTCTTCCTTCCATAATTTGTAGCACCTGGTAGTGGTCTGAAATTAGACCTCTTTCCACATCATTAACCACAACTAGAAGTCACAGTTTCACAGTAAYTAAAGCACTGCTCTGCGACAGTATTTTTACTCTATTTTTTTTAGGGATATATATTTTTTGAAATGTTTTGGCTATGTTTAACTAGTTATGTTTTTAAAAGACTTCAGTAGACTTGTCTGCAATTTRCCAAAGAGAGAAAGAAACACTAGAGCATTACTTCTTGTCTGGATGGATTTAATATTGCAGATAACTTTTACAATATGCAGATTTGAGTTGTAGGATACTAATACTCAAGCTCAGTAATATACAGGTAGAAACCTACATGTATTGAGTTTTACAGTCTGAGCTACAGGCAAGATCTCGGGGCTATTTTGAGGAGGACAGCTGATGTGGGTCAGACTCCGTGTGAACCAGTATGCATTTTGAGGAGGTATTMTTCTTTGTGCTGTAGWATTATGTGGCTGCTTCCCAACTCAYGCAGCTTAAAAAACCTTCCTTCCTGAACTTCATYTTAAAAAGATTTCTCATTCAAGTGGCGAAGGAATATGACAGTCAAGAGGTTTCCTACACCATCCTTTAACATCTACGTATCTGTAAGATAAAAAATTCTTCAGTGTAAGAATACATCTAAGATTTTTTTATTAACTTCTGTCATGCATTTTGTTTACCAGTTTTGGAGGTAAAGGGATTACAATTTGGTAGAACTGTTAAACAAGTGGCTATAATCAAATTTCATTGAAACCATTTAAATGCATTACAGTATCTTGAAAGTACTACTGAAACAGTTGGAAGTGTGCTTTCTTCTGGCTAAGAGATGGGAAATCAATTAGATAAATAGAACTCTTACATCCACTTCTTTCTATTTCTGCCCAACCGCTTCCTATTTGGGAAGTAAGTTAAAGTGGGATCCTTTAGAATTGGAAAGAAAAAACAAAAACAAAACTAAAAAAACCCTTTTTAGTTGTTTTTGTTAAGCTGTTTGTGTTTTTTTTTCCTATTTTTCTTTATGCCTTCTAAACTGAGTACCTACCAAGATTGAAATGACTGTATAACAGCCATTTCAGTATAACAGTGATCCTCAGCCAAATCAAAAGAAGAACTGCTGGAAATCTTGAGGCATCTGCTTCAGTGAGATAACTATCTTGTCCAAAGGCTAAGGCTCTAAACTCCAACAGCATTTAAACTCATTTTGACTGGACAAAAGAAATGGACCAATGTTAACTATCAGGACCCTGAGGTCACTAACAGGCTCTGCAACCTCTTCCTCCATCTCCGTGGGAGTCGAACTCTCTGTCTTCAAGGTCGACTGCATCTGTGTAATCTGGGATCAGACTTCTCTGAAAACTACTAGGCTGTGAGAAGAAGCTGAGAGGAGTTTCATGTGAGGTCTCTGCCTCCTTTGCTTGGGAGCCCCATTTAAGCTCAGGCTGTTGCCCTGGGTTTTYGTATGAGTTAGGCTGATGCTGTGCCTCTGCCTGGCCTCGTATTGTGCTGATGCCGATGAGCCCGACCTCATCCCAGACCTGCCTTGTCACTGTGGACATGGCTGGCAAACACAGGGCTCTTGGCTGACACAGGTCACTTTCACTACATCCTCTGCTCTTCTTGTGTGGGTGCTGTGGGACAGTGGCCCTCGTTGGCGAGGTCACTGCCCTGCTTGACTTGTCATTTCTGGCAGCCCTTCACTTGCAGAGCAGCCTACGATTGCATTGGCAGAAGAAAGCTCATGTGCTGGATCAATGGTTTTGCAGAACACAATTTAATTTAAGACTGAGTAAGAAACGGTGTTCTCTCTTTCTTTTTCTGATCCTGATATCGATGCAGAATTGACTTAGATTGCATACTGAAATCTCTTATATATCAGAATAGATGGCGAACTTTCCCAGATACACCTCTACTTCTGGGAGAGCTTTCTTAAATTATACTTCTCCCTTGTGTTTCCTGGGAAGCAAAAGATAGAGACCTTCACAGAATCACAGAATAAAGAATGTCTGAGGTTGGAAGGGACCTCTGGAAATCGTCTAGACCAACCCCACCTGCTTAAGCAGGAGCACCTAGAGCATGTTAGACAKGGCTGCATCCAGGAGAAGGAGACTCCACAACCTCTCCGGGCAACCTGTTCCAGTGCTCCRTCACCCTCACAGTGAAGAAATTCCTCCTCATATTAAGGTGGAACTTTCTGTGCCTCAATTTCTGCCCATTGCCTCTTGTCCTGTCGCATGGGACAACTGAAAAGAGTTTGTCCCTGTCCCCTTGACACCTCCCTTCAGGTACTTGTACACATTGATSAGATCCCCCCTCAGTCTTCTCTTCCCCAGGCTGAAGAGGCCCAGCTCTCACAGCCGTTCCTCATTGGGCAGGTGCTCCAGCCCTCTGATCATCTTTGTAGCCCTACGCTGGACTTTCTCCAGTAGCTCCATGTCTCTCTTGTCCTGGGGAGCCCAGAAGTGGATGCAGTACTTGAGATGAGGCCTCCTCAGGTCTGAGTAGAGGGTCAGGATCACCTCCCTCAACCTGCTGGCAACACTCTTCCCAATGCACCCCAGGATACCATTGGCTTTTTGGCCACAAGGGCACATTGCTGGCTCATGGCCAGCTTGTTGTTCATACAACAAGCTGACTATGTCCAATCTTCATATAAGTCATGTTTGCCTAGTTTAAGGAAATAYGTAAATGATGTCACAGAACTTTCCCTTTTGAGTCATCAAATTTTAGGAGAATTTCCGGAGTTAGGATTAGCCTTAAGTCAGTATTTWTATTCTATGTCACAATGTGTTTATATTTTTCATTATATAAATAAAGGTGATCAGAGAATTTCCAACAAACTGTTTTTTTTTTCCATCAGAAAAAAGGCGGTTCTTTCCATCAGAAAAAAAGACATCTTTTTAGTAGAAATACATCAATATAGACTGAATTTTCTTTAACAAAAGATTCCACACATCTATAACAAAGTTTCAGYCAAAAACTGAAAATTATAAGATGATTAACCAAGAGAGTCCTGGCTGCAGGACTGTCTGTGACCACAGATAGTGGCCACAGTGTACATCCCTCACAGGTTCTCATTTCCATTCCAGCTGCATGCCCTGATACATCAAGAATCTCTTTTCTCAGTATTTCTTCCTTCAGACAATTTCTTTGTGTGCACAACTAAATATTTATTTGGCCAATGTAAGACTAATACCAGAGTTAAATAAGACTGTTTGCATGCAGAGTACAGGAAACCAGACTAACGTAATTACTATTTGTTTATATAAGGTTGCACAGCTCCAAAGCAGAGACTGGATGAGATTATTTTACCTTGTGGCTTGGCTTACAATCTGAACAAATATCAGGTTGGGAACTTAAAACTTTGTCTTTCCCTATACAACATTGCCCAAGAAAGTTCAGATCCTTCCCCCCCCCATTATTTTTGAAGGTTTTAAAAGTCCAGCTTTTGTGCCAGTTAAGAATACAATATTTGAAACTAGTTTTATTCTTTATTTTAAAATATGTTCACTAGGAATGAAAATCATCTTGTTCATAGCTCTAGCTCTAACTAGGTACAATAACCTTACACACAATCCATATAGCTGACATCGTATGTCAGGTTAAGAATTTAGAAAACCAAAAAAAAAAAAAAAAACATTATATATAGCAGTAATCAAATTAGCTGAAATAATTAACGGTTACAAATAGCCTTTAGCATAACATAGACTTTCAGTGGCCTAAATGTTCATCCAGAAGTTAACTCTTTCGTGCTTGGCCTGCTTTGACTTCAGAATTGCTACAGAAATGCAGACTGGAAATGAAATTTAATTTAATTGTAGAGACAAGGTAATAATTTAATTGTAGAGCTAAGGTAAGAACGTAAACTAACCCTTAAGGCTGAACTTGAAGAGCTGGATTACTCATCTAGACCTGCCTGATAAGGAGACATTTTGGGTTAAAATCTATGTGGTTCTGTGGAATTCAGGTCACATACTTAATTCACAGTATCTTAGCATTTGGAAGCCTCACAGTGTATCGGTCAGTGTATTAAGTTAACTGATGATAATGACTGTGGTTTTTTTTTTTTCCTTTTGTCTTCCTTACTTCCTCTAACTTATATCCTGTTTGGGCTGCATCCTGATTCTTCAGTGGTTTTATTTTGACTAAACTTCCACATACGATCCATTTCGGAGAAAAGCCTTTCTATACTACCACAATGGGATGGCTAACTGGATGAAGTATTCTAGACACTCATTRCTGCTTTTTACTTTTCCTTTGAGACCTAGGTACTTGTCTTGTAGACAATCTTCATGAAGTTATCCAGGAAAAGGCCAAAGATTTTTATCATTTGACTGGAAAAGTTACTAATATTAGAAATAAAAGCCTATTCAGCTAAAGGTATGCATTTTCATAATCTCCTATATTTGATTCCTCTTACAGGGAAGCAAAGAAGTCTCTTGATTTAATTATATAGAAAAGAAGGAAAAATAGATCGGAAAACACATGTTATTTTTGTTATTTTCTCTCTCTCTCTCTTTTTTTTTTTTTTGTCAAAGCAGAGCCCTGTGATATTATGAGCCCTATGAATTAAATATATATCCATCTGCATAAAAATCCTTTTCATTGACTTAAAATGTATATTAATACTAATTTGCCTACAAATACAAGCAAACAAAAATAGTACTAAGATAGTGGGAACAAAAACAGTATGCAAGTGTCTAATAACACTGTGAAGGTGTTGCTARTCACAATGTGTATTCGTTCTACATTGGTACATGAGCAATGAGACCCTAACAGGAGCAAAGAAAAACAAATGTAGCTGTAGGTTGAAAATAACAAGAATGGAACAAGATAAGCACAAAGATGTGGAAATAGGAGGACATCCTTCCAAATACAGTACTGGGAGCATATGAGGTCCCATTTTTGTGAGGGGCTGAAATAACTTCAAAACAATCAAGCATGAAGAGGAAAAAGTGAAAACAAAAATAAGCCCACATCAATTCCAATTTATCTCATCAAAGAGCTCTCAAGTTTGATCACTTTAGGGTCAGTGACAAAGTACCTTCAAGGACCATCYTCATCCTCATTGTTTCATCCTCATAGGTAAGCTCAGGAAGTGCAGGCTAGATGACTGGACAGTGATGAGGACAGAGAACTGGCTGAAAGGCAGAGCTCAGAGGGTCGTCATCAGCGCAGTGTCTAGCTGGAGGCCTGTAGTTAGTGATGTCCCCAGGGCTCAGTACTGRGGACAGTCTTGTTCAACTTCTTCATCAGTGACCTGGAYGAAKGGAGAGTGACTCCTCAGCAAGTTTGCTGGTGATACCAGACTGGGAGTGGCTGACACACCWGAGGGCTGTGCTGCCATTCAGAGAGACCTGGACAGGCTGAAGAGTTGGGCAGAGAGGAACCTCCTGAGGTTCAACAAGGRCAAGTGCAGAGTCCTGCACCTAGGGAGAAATAACCCKAGGCACCAGGACAAGCTGGGGRCTGACCTKCTGGAGAGCAGCTCTGCAGAGAARGACCTGGGAGTGCTGGTGGATGACAAGAGGTTCCTTCCTACCTCAACCATATAGCATCTGCTCTATGGTACTGTATACTCATGGCTAATCCAGATCTAGTTGCTAAAGACTAATAGGTTTCTATATGCCATGCAAGTATAAGTATGCAGTATATTTTGTGTAAGAATTAACTATTAATATGAAGTTCGTTGTCAGTAAATGAATTTARTAGAGACTCTGATTTCTCCCATCCCAGCAGTCTCTAATTTGCTAGTGTATGTACATACAMTTGTCTCCCTTGTCAGAAACCTTTCTCTTTTCTGGGTCAATWATGATCTTACTCCTAAGACTTTTTTTTCAAGCCCTGACCCATATTCAATCCTCCTCTGAACAAAAGAGTACGCCTGAATTTCCTGTTATGTGATATCTTCTGGCTGTTTAGGACTTATTATCATTCCAGTCAACCCCTCCTTATCCCCTAAAACTCCTTTGAAGGTGGAGACTCAGAGCAGGTATCTGGAAACTGTTTCATTCCAGCTTCAGAATTATTGTAGAAAGAGAAGATTTTTAAAGGTATTAATTGCCATCTTCCTTCCTGCCTAGGAAGCAATGAAGTGACACTCATTCTTCATCTGTGTGTCTGCTTTTAGACATGTGRTCTGTTGATTTTCAAAAGACATTCTGAACACATTAATCGTCCAGTTTAAATATTGGTTAGATAGAAATTGGTCCTCTGTCAGTTACCTTTTTTAAACATATTTATAATAAAGAATAAAAATTAAATAGAATCATATTCTTGAAATTTTGTATGGCACTCTGTCAAGACCACTAACAAATATATTTTGAATGCTGAGAATTTTTCYACAATAGTGATGTAAGCATATTTCGAACAACGTACATTGCAATATGTTATTGGGTATTATAAGATATGTGACATTTAGTGTAATGACCTCAAGTGTAATATTATGTATTAAATAATGACATTTAAAATGATTTTTAAATAGTATTTTAGTAATTATATTTGCTGTCAAGATGCATATAAAGGGCTTTTTTTTTCTTTGAAAGATTAACTTTAAATATATATGACAAGTGAATTTGACAGTTTATTTTGCTTTTACTGTAACTTTTACTTGTTCATAGTCTTTAGTAAGATTTATAAGTCCTTTGGCAATGGGTTTATCTAGTGCTAARACTAGAAAAAAATCCGAAGAAGTAGGCAATACAGTTTCATCTGCATTATACAAGGAAAAGAATAACAAAGAGTTAACTACAAATTATCCCAGCTTCTTCTGGAATAACGGCAATACATCCTGCAAGATATTGTTYACTCTTTTCCACAGTTAGCAATGTTCTTCTTATATAAGTGTATTGCTTTAGTGATTTGTTTTTAAGTATGAATATTGTTCTTACAGTACTGCAGAGAACATAGTGAGCTTAGGATAACTTGAGTTACTTAAAATATTTTTTTTTAATTGTAAAAATGTAGATTTTTATATTAGGATTTCATTTGATGTTAGCCTTTTGTCTCTCAACACTGAAAGTAGAAAGATTTATGTTCTAGCATACTCAAAATAGAGTGTGATGGCAGGGATTTCCTTGTCTTAAGGCCTAGGACACTGGTGATTAGATCAACATTTTGAGTGGTACATTAAGGCTATTGATGCTTATGCCCAATTCATGCAGCAATGAGGGCAGGTAGAATTTTAAATTTATTTTAATAGTGAAAAAATCAAATAGAGTTGTTTTATATACTAGAGACTTTGTTTTTATACCACAAATCCTTAGAAATTTTTGTCTTTRCCCTTGTATTTCTATGAAAGCCAATGATTTTTATCTTTATCTGTTCCAGCCAAATACTAGACAGTTTATTTAGCCTGCTTCATGGGAATCTTCCTTGACTGTTTTCAAAATAAAGAGATAACTTATGAGAAGCATTAATTTTCTATTTAGTTTCTTTTTGTGAGGAATAGGGACATTAGGTTGTCATAAATGGAGGTGGTTTTAATCAGTTGGTGCTCACTATAGGCTGCTACAATAGAGCTGTGTAATATTTTGTACATGAATGGTGTATTTTTAACTAAATAAACACCTACAAGGAAAAAGTAAATACTCTCTGTGACAATATAGAAAGCCAGAAGGTACAAGAGGTAAAGAAAGAAAACATCTACTGGTTATGATTTTAGACATCTTCAACCCCTGTTGGATAAATGTTTGACTAATCAATTTCTAMAATATTAACTGGGAAAACTGCAATATATTTGAAGCATTTTATGTTTTTTTTTTCTCATGCTAGAGGAATGACTATGGGTTGTTCATCTAGTCAGAGCAAAGATGGACACTCAACACTAGATATGTTAACTACAGAACAATTTTTTATCCTAGAATATATACCATGTTCTTGTTAAGTAATGTAAAAAAMCAAAGCTATTATTTTAATATATACAACAAATAAAAGGCACTCTTTTGGGAAATACTAAAATCAAATTGCTTTCTTTCTCTCTGTTCTTTTAATTTTAAGACTCTGATGTTCCTAAATAAGCTTGTAAGGAAAAGTGAAGGTTGAAATAGGAGTCATAACTCATTTTGTCAAGATGGTGAAAAATATTCTTATAAATGGAATGATACAGAAATAAATGATTATTTTTTTGATTGATGGACTGCATTATGTTGTTCAGRTGCAGTGGGGGTAAAAAATAAATCTAACTGTAGTAACTTTTCTCCTGCATAATTTGAATATATATGTCATAATTATGAACATACATATGGTTAATGCTACCAGCAGTAAGATTAACACTTACATACCAAGAAAATATATTATCAATGTAATTTAAGGTATATTGAAATATAAAATGTGATTAAATAAGATTTCAGACCATGTCCTGGATCACATATTTAATGTACTTAGGCTCTTGTTTACTCTGTAGATATCTCACTACAGTGTTAAAATATGATCATCTGATCTCACAGGTACTTCTGCATATGAATATCTTCAATTCAAAATGACAGCTTTAATATCAAAAAGTAACTTCAACTTTAATTGAAACATTTTTTTGTATATTGATCCTAGAAAGGRTGTACTTAATGAGTTCTAGACTTTTTCTATATTATTCCCAAATTCCAAAATCACCCTTCAGAGAAACTTAAAAAAARGGGAGTGAGATGAAAACAAGCATTATAGTTTCAAATAACAAGCTGAATTTCCTGGTGCAGAATTTTTTTGGTATCAAGAAGAAGAACTAACTACTTTCATGTCTGCAAACAGAGACACAACAATCTGATTACCCTGTAGTCAGGTGCCACCAAGTCAGCTGGGACTAGTCTTTRTAATAAATTTTCTTAAGATAAACATAAGATTCCATCCCTTACATATTAACTGGTACAATTTGATGTAATACATATAACTGGGTCTGGATGTCACATTCAATGAGAAGTTCACTTCTTTCCTATTAAGTTAGGCTGAACTTCAGATCTGAGCTGGATTTTTTTTCCATCATTGATTTTTTTTCCCCAAAACACTATCTAAAATCTTAGTTATGATGATGGTTAATCAACTCTGTCTGTCTGATAAATCTAATTACTATTTTATTAATTTAATTAATATGTAACTATCTCAAAGTGTTTTTAATGATTTTGTATGATCTTAATTATTAATACTACATTGTGGATTGTGTATGGACTCTTCTGGACACTTTCTGACACTAAAAACTCCCCACAAACATAAAGAACATGGGCTTAGATSCTCAAAGTCAGTTCCTTAAGAAAATTTAGTCCTTTCTTTCCAGTGACCTTGACAGGACTGTACAAGCATAGCTACACTACAAGGACRTAAATCAAGCCTGTACTCAGATTAATGTCCCACCCTTCAACCAGAGCTCCCGAAGATTTAAGCTATATACTGGTGAAAACAGCAATAGATGCTTTACAAGCACATTGGGCTTTTCTGCGGACATTTCTGTTTGACAAGAAAACCAGCCAGTACGGTCACTGATACAGTGGTGGATAGGTTGGAGATGACAAAAGAGGGAAGCAGTATGATATGGTCACTTCAAATCGTATTTTACCTGTTTATTTAAAGCTGTTTATAAATACATGAACAGAGTTTATGAAGCTCCATAATGAATTGAAAATACTTGAAAGAGAGGGCTCTACAGTTAGAATGAGATAGATGAGATAAAGGTAGATACCAATGGTGAAGGAGGAGGGGAGAATGAAAGGGGAAGATTTGATGGGAAGTTTTGTGAAAGTGTGAAAGAAGAAAAGGCTGCAAGGAGGTGAGAAGTGGAGAAAGCAATTTGAAGAGAGAGTAACTGAATGAATATGAAGGTGATGGATAAGAGGAAAAGATATTGTGGAGTCAGAGAGTCAAAAACCAAAAACAAAATGTAAAAATAATCTGATAAGAAATATACTTCCTTGCTGATGTCAGTGAAGCTGAATGCACTGGACAACCACTGATTACCTGCCAAGGTGGAAGTCAACTGACAATTTTTTGCCTAGCAAAATGCAACTGTCCTTGCCCTCTGCTCTGCTGGGGACAGACAAGTAAAACCTTCTGTGAGCTGTATACTCACACTGTAGTTAAAACTACTCGTCCCCCCGCCCAGGGAAAAAAAAAAAGACACTATAACACTTAGTTGTTGAGAGGTCCCAAGAAACTGCTTGTTAACTTCCTAACAGTGCTGCCCTAGCCCTCTGCCAAGAGGAGCTGAGAAGCCTGATATTCTCCTTTTCTATGAAAATGTGTGTACATGGTATTTAAAATTTGCTATCTGTGAGTACTAGAGCATAGAAGCTAAGGATTTACTTTCTGTGAGCATCCATGTGAATGAAACTCAATCACTCAAATGTTCAAGAAGAGCAAATACAAAAGGATTGGGAGGATGGCTGAAGCAAATAGATTTCTAAATTCATAGCTTTCTGGGCTTTGTTGGCTTTTTTTTTTTCTTTATTCATCAATCTCTTTTCAATTCCTAGGAAAAGTTTTATTTTTGTCTTCTGAAGTTTGTCACATCATAGTATAAGGGAAATCTAAGGTATGGTTGCAAAAATGCTTTACTTCTTTTCTAGTGCAATAAGAAACAAACTTAATTGCTAACATTTTATATAGGAATGCTTTCTTTCTCTCCTTCACTCCTTCTCCCACTTTTTTTTTTTTTTTTCTTTTTTTTACAGTAATTGCTGTCTGAGCCTCAAAGGCTAGAAATCGTTTTTCATCTCATGCATGAAGAATTTTAGTCTGATTGATGACAGCTATGGAACCTTTCCTTAGTCACTAAGCTGCACTAATTTGCAAGCTAAAACAATATTAGCAAATTGTTAATGATCCATGACACTGCTGCAGCAGCCTTAAATGTTATGCTCAGAACTTTCTTACAACTAAAGCAGCTTACCTAAATTCCCACAATGGACACAAAATGAGCTGGCATTTACAAAACAACAACAATAACAAAAAAATAATAATTGTAGAAGTGACAGGCTTGGCTAATGCGGTACATTAGTGTGAATAATTTGTATTGAGGGCATGCGAACAATTAACATTAAAACCCAGACCTAGTTTGTAGCAGTTTGGATTTAATTTTCATGTTGAGTTAAAGCTGTTGCACACATTTCCTGTCTGCACTTAATGGCAGCAATTTTCCTCTATTTCTATCACTCTATGTCTGACTTTTAAAATGAACTTCATTCCTTAAGAAGGAAAATAGAGTCAATTTTGAAAATACACTTGTGAATATCACTTCCCATATTGAAAGAAAATCATATTTCTTTTTCCTTAATGGAGCCCAAAATACTACTTGATAATGTATTTTTGAAGTGTTTTCAGAAATTCTGTTTACTGAGCAATATTCAAATAGTTTCATGTCATCAGAGTGTGTGAGGGCTGGTTTCCAGTCAGCCAATCAGAGTATGAGAAAACATACACTTTATTTTCACCTATGTATTGACTGACAGCAGAAGGAGTCTGATAAAGCAATACACCCTTTTTAAGCATCCACATGGCTCACTGTAGATGACAAGAAGAATTTAAACAAAAATATTGCTATTTCTCTAATCACAGGTAAATAAGTTATTGAAAATATTTTATTCTGTGAAAAACTTGAAAATTCAACGCAAACTATTCATGTGTTTCATACGGAAGATTTTAAATGTCTTAAAACAAAAAAACATAATGTATTTTTATGCTAGYTATGTTGTATTTCATAGTATGTAATAATGATGTTATTAATTATGTTTTCTTTTGAGAAATCAAAAAGGCCCTCCTGAAGGACTGATGCCTTCTGTACAAATATATACAGAGATTGCATCATTCCAGAAGTCTAGCAATGCAAAACAAGATGAAGCTGAATGAATAGAGGACAGTAAGAGGTAATGAAAAATTACATGTTTATGTACATTTTCTTTTGTGTTATTGAATGGTTTCAAACAATTGAAAAAAATAACTCCAAGTAACACACAGYATTTTTTTTCATCAGCTTCATCAATTCTTGAATTTCATGGTCAAACCAAAGGGTATTTTTRCACCACCAAATATTATAAATGAGACTTATTCCTCTTCTGCAGTTGGGAAGTTCTGTAGCAAAATATTTTTATGTGGCTTCAGCACTGGACAGTATATTAACATTATGTATACATTCTCTATTAATAATTGTTGTGAATTCTCTATTAATAATTATTATTMTTAGTTTATCTCAAAAATAGTATAGAAATGTATGATGTAACAAGTTCTTACACTTCTTTTTTTTTCCCCCTTTRTAAGTTACGTAGAGATAAACTCTTACAACTTTCATGATCTTCTTTTGCACTAGTCTCTTTCCATCTGTACTGATGTTGAATGTAAGGTGCATGTATATTCACCAGTATTTTTGTAGCTGAAGGAGGGCTGAAAATAAGAGCTCAGTTTACACGTATCATAAATTTAACACACTATGATTTTATTTGCCACTTTTCATTAAAGTAGGAGAAATAACCATACTGTTCAAGTGACCTAATGAATGTGAATAACAAAGAGGAGTTTTGCAGTTGGAAACTCCTTTCTGTTTAAGTTCAGTAAAATCCACTGTTACAATGGTGAAAGATAGAGATGAGTTTAGATGCTTTACCTTTCACTGAGTCTGGACAAAAATACTCTTAGTTGTGGTATAAGTTTTTAATATAATGATTAATCWACCAAATCCTATTTCATCCAAGTTTCTGTCTCTGTCAATGGATTATCTAATAAAGAAATAAGCTAGAAAATTTTGAAGATCTMAATCTGAAGAAATAATGCTTAAATTTTCTGTAGGAGAAGGAGGAAAAGGTCAATATAYGTCTCTCAAAATGTTTCTAAGAAAACTATGAGAGAAATTTTACCACACTGAATTTAATCAGAATTTTGTCATTAAGGTTAACAAGATCAAGGTTTCACCTTTTAGTATTTGTAYCTCTGCTGCATGACGGTTATGCAGTAATAGAAAGAGCAGAGAAATGATGAAGCAACATTTATTTTGTGGAAATAAAAAGCATAAAAGGACACTGCTTGAAGATATGATGCTGAATCATCAGGGCTGTCAGCGTGGCCTTTTTGTTTGAAGTTAGGTAAAGAGTGAATTATAAAAGGTTGTCAGGATTAAAGAATAGATTGTTTTAGTAACAACAACAGCAAAAAAAANTGTTGGACTGAAGCCTGCAGCCCTGTCACTGCTTCTGAAGAAAATTCACTCCTATTCAAGGCATGTCCTTGAACAAGGATGAAAAGATTTAGACCCTATTCAGAGGCTACTTGGGAGCGTAAGGTTCACCGTGTCTGTCACCTTGAAGGTGGCTATTGGCACTGAAGTGCTTCTCAGAGGAAAGGGAGATTTCACTGAGAGAGCAGGAGAAAACAAATCGTAAAAAAAAAAAAAAAAAAAGTAAAAAGAGAGTAGACATTTTGAAACCTTTCCTCCAATATATCATTTGAGGTCATATAAAGTCTCTGTTTCTGTTTGATTGTTTTTTTTGTTTGTTTGTTTTTTGTTTTTTTTTTAATGCAGGACTACCTGTCAATGTCTCTCTGACACAGATCTTGAAAAGTTGCTGTGAATAAACACTTAGAGGCAGGTATACAAAGCATTTTAAACTACAAAATATTTTGTGAGTATGGAGAGATGTCGTTGAGCTGTAAACATTTCTGCATTTTTTTAAACTTATTGCAACTGATTTTGATTAATGCTATTACCACATTCTGATTACCGACAAGTCACTAGATGGATTGTGGATATGGTGGCTTATCACAAAATGTGCTTTTAAGTGAATTTACTTTTTTATAATTGAAAAATATAATGTTATATTTCTATATTAATAGAAAAGGGTAAACAAATTTTAACAGTAGAACTAATCAAACATTCCAACAGCAARTATACCTGTGGTGTTTAATTCTGCACAAACATAAAAGAGTTCTCTAAGCAATTTTTCATTTTACATTTTTTGTTCTAATTTGGAATAAGAGGAGATAGGAAAAATGAAACTTAAAGTGGAACCATTCTATTTCCTACACATGCTGAGACAAGAAGAACATTATAAAGCAGTATTACCCAGATAATGGTAAGARGCATAAGGCCTATAACATTTTTTACAACACACTTTGACTTCCACGCGTTATTTTCCCATTAAATAATTTTACTAATTAAATTAATGTTTTTATTTTAAAATTTTGCAACATACAAGAATGCAGCAAACCCAGAAATGCAGTGGTGCTCCTCAATATCTCTACAGAGAACTTAACATTCCATTTGACAGTAAATAACATTTGGAATCTGATCACTGTAGCCTTTTTAAAGTCCAGATTGCTTGTGGCCAAATRTATACTTCTCTTTCTTACAGCAAAAAAATTTTAACAGAAGCTTCCCCCATAGGCAGCATTCCCTGCAAACTCTTGAACTCACTGTTATACATGAAAATGGATTGATTCTTCTGTTTTACTAGGTGCATGGGTGTTTTTTCAAGTGAAAAAATAATGTAACCTTTTTGCCCATCTTTAAAACCTTGCAATACTTACAATACTTGGCAGAGACAGGAACCTTTTYTAGACTTTGAGAAAATATTACCTCTTACATATAAGGTCTTAGGTTTCATCATAGATCCTAGATTAGTTTGAACTTCTGTACAAAGTCCAAGGGAACATTTACTGCAACTTTCCTATAAWTTGCTCAAAAATATGAAATATAAAAAGAATGAGGGGAAAATTAAAGAAATGCCACTTTTTAATCAAGYATGTTTGAATATTTTTATGTAACTCCAGTAGGGCTGTAATTCCTTGATTTGGTGATGTGCTATTTGTGGTAGTAGTCTTTCACTTTGACTAATTTGTAGAGTTTCTACATACAAATCATTTTCTAAAACCTTGTTTAAACAGCACCTGTTTAAAAGTTGATGAGTTTACTTTGAAGAGGCTTTTGATTTTTTTTTTTAATCTATGYACATGAGGATCAAAGTTTCTTGAGCTTAAGTTTGGATTTTGTATTCAAAGAAAATAAGTACAATAAAGAAAAACTAAGTGGGAAATTATTATCATCTTGATTTTTTTTGGAAATGATGAAAAAAATGCAAGCTAGGGCAAGCTAGTTTTGGCTGAATCAGAGGAGTTAGCCAAAAACATTAACTTCAAAACGTATTGACTGAGGTATTCAAATTGACCATTAAGCCAAGTTTTGTGGGGATGAAACTCTCCCAAGCTTAATTCTGAAAATAGGTGCCATCATTTTATGACCGATCATGGTGAGGTAAACTCTTAGGGCTTAATTATAACACTTTATTGAACTCAACCCTAGCACACGGGGTCAAGTTTGAGTGTGATTTTTAAACTTGCTTTGGGATGGATTTGAGATGTCTCTCTGTAGGCATAGCTAGGTCTTGAAAAGACGTAGTCTGTAAAAGAGTTAAAGCAGAGCCTGAATGATTAGCTTAATTTGGACAGCTACCTTGCACTTACCTGTATAGTTACATGACATGAATCCAGCTGATGAGCTGACTCGTTTTAGTCAGATTGGCGTTGCCAGTGGCTTCCCCGGACTCTGAGATGATGCTCTTCATGTRTTTTGTGCTTACCTCATTAACGACATTCGAACTCACTGCTGGCTTTAACCTCTCAAGGTTAAAGGTGAAAGGAAACGCTTGTTACTGGGGAATATGTCAGTGCTTAGCAAATTCCTCCATCTGCAGGAGTCAGCAATAACTAGATGGAGAAAAGGATTTCAGTTTCAGTRGTGGATTCTCATCAGCTACTCTTGCTACTGGAAGATTATTGGGTCAAGGTACAAATAACGTCTTTGTTATTCCAGATCTAAGGTCATCGTTGAAAAGAAAATCTCAGTTYTGTATTCTTTACTGCCTCTGTTTAACTGACATGCCTGACAAAATAGGTTTAGTGCTGGCTAACCTCATGAACAAATCGTCCATTTCCTCAGAAAGAAGATACCGGAACTACTGTATCAGATCCAGCCAAGCTGCCAGAGCAAAGCAGGCTGGCTCAGGATTTGAGTTCCTGAGTTCAAAGAAGGCAGGTAAAACACARTAATAATAATGGTCTTTTTGACCAGCAGCAGCTTGTGTACTTGCATATACTTATATATAGTTGATTCAATTACTGTAAAAGTGATTCTGTTTAATTCTAATGGTAGTATCAGTATTATTTGGAACTGAGTTTTTTTATTTTTTATTTTTTTCCCAGTGAGGAAATTTATTCTTCAAAAAAAGTCTTTGAATAGCCAAAATTGTCTATATAATGGTAGAAGTATTACACAGATACCATACTGACCAAAACTATATTCTGAAAATTCAAGAAAGTAGATATATTTTGGAAGGACCTTTTAAATACAATTATTTTATCCTTCTATTTAGAGTCTTTTTTTTTKGGTCAATCAGCTATTTTTGTGGATAAAATACCCTCAAAGTAAATTAAAAATGTCATTCTAAGCTGTGAGGCTAAGCATTTCTTGACTTTCCTGACTTTCTGTCTCTGCCATTCCCCTCGTTATTGATTTAATTATGAAAAAGAAAAAAAAATCACTTTTAGACTTCTCAGAAGTAATTTCCTCAATTTTTTATAATTTGATTACTGAACTGACAAAGTATTTAATATTAAATGACAGAGTAAAATTTATCACCTCTTTTTTTATTATTCCTTCTACCAGTGACTAGCAAAACACAATATAATAGGTAAAAAGGGACATGTGATACCAGATGGATTTTTTTTTTTTTTTTGAGAAAGAAGTACACGTTCTTGATGTAATCAGAGGGTTGGTTTTTCAATGTAATCAATGTAGCATTTTTTCACTTGGTCTGCATGAAGTGCAATGTTGCTGTTAATCTTTAAGTCCATCGAGACCTAACTTCTGCAGATGATCGCAGATTGTTTTCAGATGAGCAAGTTGACTGAGGATCAATATGAACAAGATGGAAGTCAGGCTAGCAAGTGGTAGCTATCAGGATAAATAAGTAGAAGATGAAAATAGGTTTCTATCGGAATTCTTTTTGGCCTTAGCCAATATGATTTGTAGCTTCACTCCACTATTGGAACTATAATTAAGCCTGGAGTTGAGAAAAGAACTGAGGGTTTTCTTTGCCTTAAGAAGATGTAAATACTTAAGAAAAATTATATTTTTCCAATCAAAAATCTTGACCAGTGTATAAAAGTGAAAGTTAACTGATCACACAGTTGAGATTCATGCTCATGAGTGAGTCATACAAGAACTGTGGAAGTGCTTCTAAGAAGTCTGCAATCATGGTGTATCCTATTACCAAACAGAAAAGAAAAGAACACATTGCAACCTTCACCTAACGTGCTTTCATAACTTTTCCATAAGTGGAATTTATTGCACACTACTTAAAGTAAATAGTTATTAATATAATGGAAGAATACTAATGAGAAACTAATAGAAAATCCCTCTTTAAAAAGCTAGCTGGAGACAATTTGCCTGATAGGATTCATCTTAAAAAGACTAAAGTTCAAATTTGTAATACTTT
>NW_028185038.1:1441892-1469769 GCF_003343005.1 Rhea americana | reverse complement strand
TTTTTTTTTTTTTTTTTATAAAACTAGAAATAAAACTCATGCAACTATACCTCAATCTATAAAAGAGAGATCAATATCCTCAGCTTGTGAAATTTAAAAGTATAATGAAGGTGGAGTGTGGAAATCTTTATTGGCATGTCTTTAAGATGTTTTATTAGTGATTAAAAATATTGAAATCTTCTACTTTTATTTCTGATGAGTGAAAATATATATATTTGAGGGAAAAATAAGTTAAATTCATGAATATTTTAAATATGTGCAGATTTGGAAAGTAATCATTTTTAGTCACTTAGAAATTTTACGTAGAATTATTTACTAACCATTAGTCTGGAAAATTGTCTTATTTCTTTTTTTCACTAAGTTTACTTACTTTTTTCGTATCTCCCTTTTGTATATTAGAACTGAAAATAGAGTATAAAAATATGAATAAAGGAAAATCAATAATATTTTCAAAATGACATAATAGTTAAAAAATCTGTTAATGATAACTTCCTTTTTGAGAAAGGGAATTACCATGTAAGAATTCTTGCATAATTTTTTAAATAAATAAAATTGTTGGTCACTTAAAAACATAGTTGTCTCTTTGTACAAAACGGAGTAAAATCATTCTTTGCTTCGGCAAAATCTTGCAGAAATATTATTCTACTGAAAAAATCCATGGATTTTTTTCTGGATTCCTGCTTTAAAACTTTTCAGCAGCTTTTCGCATCAGTTAAGATTATTTTAGGACCATACCTGCTATGCGCTCAGTATGGTGAACTACTTTGTCATATATGCATCTTTGAATTCTCTTTCTTGGCAACAGAGCTTCAGAATTTTCTCTCTTTGCAAATGGTTTCTGCTTCTTCAGATTTTTCTAGAGGTGAGGAATGTACTTGGAATATGGAATAACAGTACGTAGAAATGGTCAAGTCACTGTTAAATCCTGTCTCTTTCTGTGGCTTTAATGGGAGGCAAAGTATGATAAAAGCGATATGAATGTTCCCTGTTTGTATCCCACTGTTAAGTCAAAGTCACCTTAACCTGCAYACACTTATCAGGGAACTAGCGGACATTTCTTACATGCATTTCTTTCTACAAATATCATAGTGAAGAAAGGAGCCAATTTAATTTATCATGTCTTTCTCCAACAGACTTCTGGCCTCTTTCAGTTAATAAAGAGGAAGTAGACCTTTAATTTCGTACAAGCTTAGCATTTATTAATAATAAGAACACATTTTGAACATCAAATATCAGGATATTATGAACAGTTAAAAGAAAAGAAGTGGCAGACATTTTAATTATATTATTATCAGTTGTGGTTTATATTTGTGTCCATTAATCCTTGTCAATATGATTTCATTGTGTGGTTTGTAGTATTTTTTTAAAATTAAATTCTGCATATATTTTACTCCTTTTAAGAAATGTCAGGAAAGAGTCATCTGGGATACATGAACTATAACCTTTGATCACAGTACATGCTGAACATTAGCAATGAGTTGTATTTTCCTTTTGCATGAGTATCATTCATCCAACTTCAGTGTTGTTTTTCCGCTGCTGCTGTGAGGGTAGAATAAGGCAGGCGTTTTTGTTTTGATTTCCCCCCACACACACTTTCATTTGACCAAATTCACAATGAGTTACAGGAGATATATAAATGAATAGACAGATCATATAAAAAATATGAAGATACCAAATATGATTAAATAATGTTAGGCATCTGATACAAACTGACAAGAATCATACATGAACATATAACTAGGCGACTTTGTAAAAAGTTTCCTGCATAATGCAGCTGATAGAATAAAGTAGCATCACTGGAACTGATACATACTCTAGATTGAATACATATTCACAGATTATTTTGATAGAGGTACTCTTTAGGCTGAATTAGGGAGAAAGTAAGGAATCTTTCTGTTGTATGAGCAAAGGCTCTCTAATTTGAACACAGACAGACAGCAGACAATTTATAAAGGCAAATGTTGGTAAATTGGGGAAAAAGTCTTTTGGACTGCAAGTGACTGCACCAGAGASAGTCTAGGAAACAGTGGAAGGCTTGGAAAGGCAGATACAGAGAGGCAGGAGGGCTGGACTGTACCAAATAAAATTCAGATATTTCAGTTACACATAGTAAAGGTGCATTCAGTTCAAATATTGCTTAATACTGCTGTGAAAATGTACTTGATACTTGCTTCGATCAGTGGGCTTTCCAGTGTAAAGCCTACTCTGCAGGTAAAATCCGTTTGCCAAAGCAAAAGTAGTTTTAATTTTTCAGTATTCCAAACAAGAGCCAAGATTCAACCACACTTTTGCTTTTTGCTTTGTATGTGCAAGATGTTATGCACTTAGTTTGTTAGTCATCTAGGCTACCTGTAAATCAATTTAAATAAATAGACGGGAAGGGAGACTTCAAGAAGGGCATCTCTTCTCACCTAGTGAAAGCTGTCTGTAAGTCTGATGAGTCATACACTGGAGATGTAATTCTTGCTGTACAGACCTCAAAAGGATTTAATTAATTCAGAGACCTCCATTTTAGACTCTGAATGTATGAAATGTAAGCGAATCTAAGCACTTGGTTTTGAGTGCAGAGCCTAACCTGACACTTCTAAAATCGGTTAAATATTTTTGTTGATTTCAATGGATTTAGATTAATTCTCTACACAAGAAAACTGATATGTAAGTACTCAGTGATTAACAAAATCATTATTCATGCACAGTGAATTAAAGCAAACATAAGAATAGTGGTATATATTGTTTATGGCTTCTTTAGAAACCTTCTACATTAATGGTTCTCATATATAAAATAAAAAATATCACCTTGGCCTGATATTATGTGGCAACAGTAGTATTCTGATGGACGGCCCAGGGAACAGGGTCTACAGATCCTTTAGAAATGCCAGAATGCCTACCTGATTCACATAAGACATTCCCTCTTTAACCTCTGCAGGTGTGAGGTCATCTGCTAATTTCACTGTCATGCCTACTTTTTTTCTCCAAGGCCGTTAATGAATATATTAAATAAAATCAGAATAAGAATAAATGCAGAGAACTACATTAGTAATGCTTCTACAATCTAATACTCCTTGAGAAATACCCCTTGGTTCTGGCTTGGTTTGTTTTTTGTCCATCCTGCATTTTTTTTTAATTAAACTCCATTCTCTGCTGTTGAACTATGTCCTCTCTGTGAAACCACATCAAACGCTTCACTGAAACCCAGATAACTTGGATCTAATGTGTTTCTTTTGTCTAGAAAGTCAGTTATTTTATCAAAGAGCAATACCATTTGTTTATTTCTATGTTGGACTAGGAAATAAATACTACATTCATGCAAACAGCAGTTGAAGTAGAGAATGAATCCTATGAGTGGAATAATGTAAACTAAAAAATCTCCGGAAAATTCATCTTTAAATTCTGTTTTCAGAAGAAGAAGAAACAAGGGAACTAGCAATGCTAAGTCATACTTGAGATGAAAGATGGAAAATTAAATACAGAATTCCAGCAGGATTTCAAGACAAAACATAATGATGAATTGATAATAAACAGGAAGTTAATACTGGATTTTCTGTATACAGATAGAGCTGGATTACTAGAAAGATACTTACAAACTGAAGATAGTTCAAAGAGGAAAATTAATAAGATAATAAGAGACTGGAAGGAAAGATCTGGTGAGAAAAAAAAGAAGTCAAGATAAATTAAGATAATAAATTACTGAATAATAAGCTAAAAGGTAGTGGCACAAAGGCATAAGAAGAACTGCAAATCAAAAAGTAGTATGACGCAAGTACATCAAATAAATCTTGTTGAGATTATCGCAGAATACTTTCTAATGGCAAAGTCTATCTGACTATAAGATCTTCTCACAGTGGAGTGTATCAGAAGCCACATACGTGGGTCTTCTAAAACTAATTTCTATAAAATGTAAAAAACTTCAAACATTTCTGTATTGCAGATGAAAATTAAAACCTGATGCATGACATTTGACCCTTTCTCATTGTTCTGAAGCCTTGTTAATATATGAATTGTGAGCTACACAAGTTTTCACTACAAACATTTGCAGTGGGAGAGGAAATCATGCTGAATTTCTTGTCTTGATTCCTGTGTCTTTCACAAGGGTATTTGGGATTCCCTAAATATATTTCCCTGTATCCCAGGCTCCATTTGCTTGGCATGTTTGGATCAAATCTGGTTTGCTCAGACTGCAGATGATAAAGTTGCCTATTTTCTATGTAATTGTCTACTCACTGGTTGGGACATTGCCCCAAGAGCTAAGACACCTGGGTTTTAATGCCTCCTCTACCTAAAGGTGTTGGGGGCACCTGCATCTGTATACTAAAAGACTTCCCTGGCAGCGAGTTTGGGAAAGGCAGCTGTCAACCAGTTGTTGCTGACCCACTATACATACAGACCGGCCCAATCCTGAGAATCAAGACAGAAGAGCACAGTTGTATAGTGCTGTGGCTAGTAAATTGAGGAGTGAGTGACATGGTTATTGGCACTCTGACCCAACTACTRTTTATCAAGAAAAGAATTTTAGGAGTAGGAACCAAAAACAAATCCTCTATGTTGGTTAATAGTCGTTACTAAGCTCTGTGCAACTAAATATATACATTTAATTTTGTGAGTGTTCCTGGGTTCATGCAGGAGTCAGAGTTTGAGAAAAAAATATATCTAGTCATTTTTACTGGCTAGGTCAATAATCTAGAAAAAATTAAGAGTTAATGGTGCTGCTGACCACAGCCTATGAACCTATGCTCCATTGCTATATATAGAATTGAAAAAATGAAGTGCTTCATGCTATATTTTAAACAATACAAGATGGAGTATCTTAACACCAGCGTCATCTTGTTATACATGTTATTGCGCATTGAACATTATACATTCACAGAAAAATATGTATCTGCATCATTCAAGTTATAGGTATGATATTCACAAAAAAATACATAATTCATCTTATGTGACTCTAATAATAAAACATCCCTACGTATTTTCATTAAATGATGTTTCTAGTTTGTCATTAGAACTCGAAGCTTCTTGAAATAATTCATAAGCAGTCTTAATGCAGTTGACTAAATAACATTGTCTTGTCAGTCAACAAAAAGGCATTTATGCCTTTTGGCTACTGTTAGGATAAATGTTTGATTTGCACTTCATTTTAATTACTAATAAATTATTCCAAGCCTACTACAGCGTATATAATTAGCATTTTGTTGATTGATTTGTCACCAAGAAATGACCTCGATTATGCTCTTAATAATTAGTTTACTTTTAACTGGCTTGCTTTCATTACAGCATAAAGAGCTATACATACTGACCAAGGTATAAAAGTATCTTAAACTGCATTGTAGTACAAACATTTTTTTTTCTGGGCACAATTATCTTTGATTTTTATAAAAATCCAATTAATCAGTGACATTGAGAGATTCAGGTTAATTATCAAGTTCTCTTGTCAGTGAGTGGTAATCAAAATGCAAGGGACACCATGGCATTTAATTTTAAGAGAGTTCATGAATATGAAACGTATAAGAGATCATTTGTTTCAAGAGAAAATAGACAGATAAGCATTTTTAAATGCAGGTGTTTTACACATTCTAATGTGGGAGTGTGTCTGTGTATGTGTATGTATATTTGTGTATGTGTATTTAATGGACAAATGACCATGAAAAAATGGTGCAGTTAAAAACAGAGGAAAAATAAAGCAAAAAGAAGTTCATAAAAAGCCAGAGCTGTACATATACATCTGCATGGCTGTAGATAATCTGTAGAGAATACAAAAATAATGATCAAAAAATGCTCTGTAGCTGCAGTGTTTTGAAAACAATGTAAAATACCCCCTCTATTCAAATATTTATTGTTAATGTTCGTATCTTCCTAGGGAAATAATCATTCTCATTTGAATGCCAAATTGTAGAATATAAACACAAAAAGGTACAAGGAACAAATATTAACTAAATAAATCTGCTTTTATATAATTCATTCACAAAGTTCATACTAAATGATAATATACTAACAAGTTTGCAGAATATAATGTGTCAGTAAATGATGATAGCCTCAGTAACTTAGTTTTGCTGTGTAAGGCTGACTGAACAACATGCTGAGTGTGCTTAACCCAGAGTGATGTTCTCAGGGAGCATTAAGTACTTAACCCTTCACTAAGTACTCAACCCTTTGCTAAGTACTTAATCAGAGCAGAAACACTGCATTGCCAAAATAGCCCTGCTTTTTTCCTTGGTTTCTCTTCAGCCACATGTTCTGGTCTGTCAACACTCCCTGTTCCCAATGAACTTGTAATCTATCTGCATTAATCACATTTCAGATCAGCCCTTTCAGCCTTTTTCATGTCCTCTTTTCCCTTTCTTTTTATGGTATGATGTGATGGGACCTCACTTTGTCCAGTACCTTACAGCAGAACTGCTCTCTTCCCCTGCCTTTCTTTATATCAGTGACCCAACAGACTGGAAATGTATTAGTTGCACATTTAGGCTGCTCTCTGCCTTTCTGTGGCCACTCCTCTTGTTGGTTGCTTCTAAAGTTTCTCCAAAGATGACCATCCTCATGAGTTCGCTGGGAAAGAAGCAACCTCCTGCTCCCTCCAGAGAGTTCACCTTGGCTAAGAGTGCAGCAGGCACAACAAGGTAAATGTTCAGCCTCCCTCATTTCTGCATACACTCACAATTTTGCAATAAAACATACGATATATAGTGCCATAAAGTAAAACTGTAGCCAAACAAATCAAGTTGTTCTACCATTTATCAAAGATGATGAATGATTCTTCTGGCTGTTATTCTTCTGTACCCTTGATTCTTTGCCCTGTTCCCYTCATTATCCCCACAATCACATCACTAGTCATACTTTTCCTATTTCTATGGGGAGTATATACTAGAATATGCATGACTCACTTGATTTCCTCCATTAAATTCTTTGTAATCCTAGCTCTTAATTCAATTCTTTCAGACCATCTTCATTCCCCTCATCCGGTCTCCATCTCTTGCCATGAAGGAACTAGTTAATCTCCTCAGACGAAAAAAACAAAGAAAGACAAAATATTATGTCATCTCAACTTTGCTTCTCTCCTTACCTCCTCTTTCCACTTTATTCTGTCAAATATGCAGAGTTTCTCAGCTTCTTTTTTACTGTAACATGCACAAGAGCCCTTTAGGGATTGTTTTCAAACATCAGACAATAAAATATATTTGTAAGGCCACAGCTCCAAAGATTTTGCCCCCATTATGTATGTATGAATTCTTTCCACAGTTGATTTGACTTTGGGGTTAGTGTCTCAATAAATCTTTGCTGAGGACTGAATCATTTTTCATTTTTTAATAGTGAGTGGGAAAGCAGATTGTTTGAAGTTAAAGGGCTTTACTTCTGCATGTTCAGCATCATAACAAAAACAGAAATGGGACAAGTCAGTTCAACTCATCAGCTTCTGACAGTTTCATATTGATATTAGTGATTCATGATCATCTAATTGATCGATTAATAACAAAATATTCTTTATCAATTTTAAAATACATTTTGTATGATTTTTAATAACTATTTTCCCTACTCAGGATTCTCTACTCATGCAAATCAGATAGGATGGGATTGACTTGACTCAACACTGATGTGGCATTTATGATCTAGGGCGTGTGTGACATCTGCTGGCATATGTGAGATAGTCTTCACGGGARACCTGTGCCCTTCTGAAGCTGCATTTGCAGCCCAGGCAAGATATCCAACAAAGCCTAAAAGAAGACTAGGCACCCAAGTCTGGACAGCTGAATGCTGCTGAGTCTCATTTCCATTTATTAAGATTTTAAAGATTTTGTTGTTATTACTACTAAAGCCAAAGCATAGCAACTTAAATACATGGTTATGCTTAAGATGTTCTTACAATTCTATATGTGTGCTAAGAACAAGAGGAGAAACTCATACCAAATTAGAATTACCTGTAAGAAATCTGTGCTTACGGTTAAGATCACTTTCCCAATCCAGAACAGGTTGATTGAATTTCTTGAAGTTACAACACAGAAAGAAGGGAAAAAAAAGAGAGAGAGAGAGAGATCCTGATTAAATGTCAGTTCAAGGTGCTCCAAGTCCTTCATCAGCATGGCTTTTTGTCTGACAGAAACTCCCTCTGCCTCAATTTCTTTCTCAGTAGTGATTTCCTTCTGGCTTTTTGGCATACAGTTCCYATCTAGCCTGTGATACTTCTGTGTTTCTGGTGGCCGTTTTCATTACCATAATGGATGTCCATTCTAAGATTACATGCTGAACATATGGATTTGCCTGTAAAACACACTGAAGTATTCTTCTATTGACATATATTTAATTTGGATCATTTTAATTCTCTTTATGGTTTTATGCTGTCAATTTAATTTTATATAAAATGTAGKTTGGTCTTAGATAATAATACACATTTTACTATATTTGCCACTTACTTTCTGCTGAAATTAGCATTATCTTTGCATAATTTAATGCCTAGGAATCTTGGCTGGCCAACCTTCTTTTGAAATTTCCATAAGGATAGAAACAGTTTGGCTTAAAATGTTATACAAGAGAATAATCTTTCTATCTCTGTGTATCTCTCCCTCCTCCCCATTCAACCACCCTTTTTCCAGTTTTAAAGAACTCAGTGCACTCTTGATAKCCAACATGTGTACATAAATATATGTATACATATACAAACACACACACACATGTACACACCCATATATGCACACACAAACTGCTCTTTAAATCGTATTAAGTCCTTGCCTTCAGCAACAACTTGTGTTAATTAGCTTAATAATCTTTTGAGTGAGAACTAATGTTTGTTGATTTAAAAAATTTATACATTTTAATTACATGTATGGTGCAATGAATATCAATGAAATGAAAAAAGACAGAATTCAACACTATTTACATAACGGCTTTAAATTTGAATTAAAATTTTGGAAAAGAGAGCAAGCCCACTGCTTCAGGGCTTTAGCTGACTTCTCTTTCTGTCTCAATGCTCTAGCTGTAATGTATATCCTTATCTCACACCCGTTTACTTGYGAATGTAAAATCCTTCTGCTGATGATTATCTGTATTTTAAGCCCATGTTTTCTTTTATAATTAGGTAAATTGGCTCTTTTTTCTATGACATCGGGATTTCTTATGACTACTTTCTTTTTGTTGTTTTAGGGTTGCAGTTTGCTTACTTAACCTTTTTGTTCAGGCAACCAAAATCCAAGCCATTGCTCCCATTCCATATATTTAAACTATTCTTTAAACACTGTATTTTTCATTTTCCTACTTTTCGTTTTCATCTGTGAGGCATCTAACATACATTTCAATCAGTTAATTATTTTATTTATTTATTAAGCACATATTCAACTTACAGTTATCATCAGCAACATACGTCCAATCTGTGATATATATCATTTGAAGCAATATTTGGATATTTCCTGATCTACATATCTTTATCATACWGTAATTTATGCATGTCTTGCAGGTCTGCAGGCATCCTACTTGTTGCCCTATTAGCAAGGTACTAATCACTCACACGTCTAGGAACACATCACTTCTGCTGGACCCCTGCAATAGCTAGGATTCCTGTGCTCTTCCTCTTGCTATTATATATCTATTTGTCTGACAGTTGTATGTTGTAAACACTTGTTGTGAATTAAAAAAAATTGCAGAGCTTGGCTCTGTACAATGAAATGTCCTTGGGACTCAAAAGTGTATATTCATCAGTGTTAGGAATTTTAAAGTGCTTGGAGCAGAGAGAACCGTTAAGAAGAAGGAATTGCACCTCTGCTATTTACCAGTGTATTCCTGATGGATATGCTGATATTATAGGTTTTTCTATAGGTCACTTCATAATTTATTTACCTTTATTTTCTCGGACAATCTGCCCCTTTTAGGGGAGTTGAACAGAGACTTTAAAGATCTGTAAGAAGAGGCTTTCATTGTCTATACTTTGCATTTTGAAATCTTASTGCAAAATCACCACTGAAAGAGAGTAAGAGGGAGACCTCCCGTGAGTGAAGCCCCTGATGGCTTTTACAATCACAGTGAACACACCTAGCCACATACACAAACGGGGAATATTTCCAAAGGCTTCTGCTGTTTTTGATKAGCCTTTTGGATCCTCTACACTGTACTCTGTGTTTGTAAAGGAAACAAGAAAATGGTTTTGCAACAAGATTTTGCAAGATAATTACAATAATAAAACATTTGGAAAACCAGGTTTGGGTTCACATTACCCTTCACGCTAACTAAAACTTGTTTTACAGTATATTGAAATATCTTTCTATTTTGCAGTATATTGTGATACAACACTTAAGAGAGAAAATACCATTCACATGCTTTGCAAAAGAGTTGATGTATAATACCGTCAGCCCAGAACAATGAAAAAAGAATGCTAAATGGTTTTATTGCTCACCTTCCTGCTCAAGGGAATCTTTAAAATGTTATTACAATTATACTATATATTTCACTTTGTCTTCTACTGAAGATATTGGCCTTTCCTTTCAGCATCTGCCTTCCTACTTTTCAGAGACTCAATTCACACAGTCACGAAACTTAGATGAGCAYTGGATTTGTCTCTTAGGGGCTTTTAATAAAATGAGCAGTAACCAGCTGTGCAGTAGACTGGAAAGTTCCAATCAGATCGCAAGGATCRGACCAATCGCACTGGCAAGCACCACCTATGACCACATATTCCCATGGTGGATCTACTGTCTGGGATTCTTTCACAAGTGGCACTTTGTGTTTATAACAATAATTGTCCACAGCCTCACTGTTGCTTTGATAACATTTAAGACAATAGCTATGAAGATTCTAGGCAATGTAAGTATAACTAAAACTCAGAGCCCTGGTTAGCTGCTAACAAATTTGATGAAAAATAGGGACAAATAATSGGAATAGCTTGAGGTTCTATTTCCGTCCTAAGGCAGAGCCAGCTGACAGTATTWATTATCTGTCCTTCCTCATGTGAATAATACCTCTACACTGTTCTTACTCACATTGCTCATCCGAATAATATTTCTTGGCCCTTATTTAAAAAGGTTGCCATAATCTCAAAGTTTTGGCCTATTTGCCGAATATCTGCTGTGCTTTACTCTCATAGTGTAAGAAGCCATGGAAGTCATCATATGTGTAATTTTTACTTAACATGATACCCTAAAGATAACATAAGCTCAAAGCCATGAAAAGGAGATTTGATGCAAATGAAATTCAAGCCCTAAATCTCTACAAATAAYTGGAAAGTATATAAAAGTGGAATAATCTGCTCCAGTGGTCAGGTTCTCTTCCTATATTACAGTTTACATATTCTTCTGTTAAATAAGTGAATAGTCACTGTGGTGGTTTAATTGCCCTTTTAGATGCACTATAACTGACATTAGTACCTTTTGACAAATAACTACACTTCTGTGTAAATCAGAACTTTTGATAATCATTGCTGAATGAAAATCACRGTTGAGAATATAATACATCAACATGTAATACTACTACTATATGTACATACGGATTTTTTTTGAAACAGCAAGTTGCTGGGTTTGACCTGTATTTTTAGATATAAATTTTAAATGTATCCTATGAGTGTGTGCGATATATGCATCAGTAACATATAAGATGGTTCTTTGAAGCAAAGACTTGGCTTGGAAAAACTGAGGTATAACCTCGGGCTCATAACTGTGTGTCTTTAACTCGAGAAAATGTCCAGTATCAGAAGGTCTCTCTGCTCTGCTTTTTGTACTCATGTGTTCCTATTGAAGCRTATGTAAAGCAAGCTTATTTGCCTTTTTAATTTAAAATGAAAGAAAATTTGCCTTCCTTGGATGACTCAAAAAAGGATTGTACCATTAGTAATGTGGATGTATATGAAAACTTACAGTGTCATTTTATTTGTTCTGTTATGAAGAATTAATAGTCTTTACAGATACAAGTTTCTTGCATGTTTCATTCAGTTRGATTTGATCACTAGAGGTTGAAGCTTTCTAATGGATTTAGGAGTTCTCTCTTCCAGTAAGTCTGTTCCAATACTAGGAATAAAACCAAGGGATTCCATTTTCTTGATCATTAAATGGTAATTCTTTTGCCTCCATTTTTCCCTGTTCTAGTTTTTAAATACAACTGGGGAAAAAAGGTGACAGGAGAAAGGTGAAAGGGGGAGTGGGAGGGAGAAAAAGGATGGAAAGAGAGGATGGAGGAAAAGAAGGTATAGAAGGAAATGGGAGAAAGGGAGAAAAGGGAAAGGAGGAAAAGGGGGGAAGAAGGGAGAAAAGAGGGAAGGGTGTAAAGGGGAAAGGAAAGAGCAAAGAGGGCAGGGGAAGGAGGAAAGGATATATTTCTTTTATCAGTAAAATATGAATGTTGTATCATTTCTGTGGYTATATTATTGGTTACCACTAATTAGTTGTAACTCTGCCAAATATTTTTCATTGGGTGTTTTCTCATTCTGAACTCTTCAGCARTTCTTGCAGAAATATGTATTTAACAGAAAATCACCACTACTTGCTATCTGCTCATTATTTGCTTAGTGTTATTTTACAACTTAGCATATTTAARTCATCCAGCCATGCAGAAGAAATAACACCCTGTGACAAGGATTGCCAGTGTTTCAACAGGAGCAGTAAACAGGCTGAACAAACTGCTTATCGTGAACTCTATAGCTGAAAAATAACAGATATGCTTAAAGGAAATGAGGACTGACTGGCAAATAATTTACCAAGCAAGAAAAGAGCTGTATATCAGCTTGTTTTTACTTAAAAATAAGTCTTTTTAGTTCTCCTTCTGTGAAATTTATTTTTGTATGGGGATTTAGCACAAGGCCTACTTACTACTTAAATTCTATGTAATATATCAGCTTTTGCAGGACCTCTGGCAGGGCTGAATTTCAGCCCAGTGTTACTTAAGCTGAATTGGCAATACTTCTAGCTGGGATCATGAACAGAATTTTTGGAAACTTTGTTATAAAGTCAGTTCTGGAGAAGCTTTGGTAGCTATGCTAGCTAGCCTTGCTAGCTATTTTAGTACAAAATCTCTAGGCAATTGTGGCATGCTATACCTTTTATGCATGTTAGCTATGTATTTTGATTAAAATGGTGGACCCCGGGCCATCCTAAAGTTATGCTAACAAGCCAAGGGTCGTTGGACAGGATTCARTGAGTTGCTGGCTCCACCTGAACCTATGCCTGCAGCTTTGCAGTATGGATGACAGGCTAGACTCATCTTAAAGGCTGCCTTGTGGTTACCTTGAGCAAAACACCGTGGGCATATCCACACGAGCGTTCAAACACATGAGAACTGAACGCCTATGTTCTGAGGGTCATTTGTCATCATATTGTCATAGATCAGTATTGAATTTATCATAGCAAATAATAGCCTCTGTGGTCCAAAACACAGCTGAGTTTGAAATTTGTAACTTGAGAGACTTTTTTGCTCTTCATCACGGTGGGATGTCTCCCTGAAAAATGGCACACTTTCAGGAATAGCTACTATGACTGAAAAACATGGCGGAGAATCCTTAAAGATTACAGAAACTGAAAGCAAAGGTAGGAAATATGCATATTTTTAGGTAGGAAGTGTGAAATGTAAATTTACAGCACTGAAATCTGTTTGTGTTTAGCTACTAAACACTCTCTATTAACTCAGTTACTGAATAATCTCCTTTTTTGTCATATCAGAAATATATGATCCCATCTTTGAATTCAGATAGTGAAAATGGAGATTGGCTTTTGAAATATTTATATTTTAACTTTATATCCAAAGTCCTTTTTAATGAAATCTTGTGGTTATTACCATTTGTCAAAGAACCTGAAGCAGAAAAAGTATCTCTTTCCGTAAAGAGATTACATTCATTTCTGTGGTGGGGGTCRTGTTCGACCGAAAGAATAGATATCAGTTTCAGTTCACTAATGTTCCTTAAACCTCAATGTCACTTACAAATAATCAATTTCCCTCCAAGGAAGATRGTGCTAGTTTTTGGTATAGTGGAATGTAATTTAGTTTCTGCAATTCTTTTTATTCCATATAATTTCTTTTTCGGATTATCTACTGTTTCCTTTCCCATYCCTCCATCTCTTTGCAATTCCTATTCCTTCTCTTCATCAGAACAATCATTTTATTTGATTCTCCTGCCCTGCTTCCTCCACATTCTTGTTTTGTATTAAGAACTCAAATAACCTTCCTCAGACTTCCTTCTCTATTTTGATTCTTCACACTGCAGGTTCCATGATCCGGTTTTGGTGATTTCRGTTTTCATGACAGCGATATAGTCAGTCATACCTTCATCCTTTTCACCGCCCACAAAGACGGGGCAGTTCTTCCTTCCACCGGAAAGGCTGCCTTCATCTGGCATTGCTATCTTGTTGAGCTCTTTCATCACCATTACTTGTCTCCCCAATACATGTCGAGATTTCCCTTTTGGCAACTTGATACCAGAAAAAAGAGGGAAAAAAAGAAAAATGTTTTCTTAATACCAGATTTTTCTGGAGGTTTTAGTCTAGGCAATGGCTCCAAATTTCAGTGCAAAGTAAAATTCTAGTTACCATAGTAGACTGCGCAAAAGCAGCAAGTTAGTTTTCTCACGTGACTCTGGATGTGATCCTTTGCTTTCTTATACTTTGTCTGTGCTATGACAACAAAAATGTCAGCTCCAAATCTAATTCTCAAAAAAGCAACTGAATCAAATCTTCCAAAACCAGCTCAGTTCATATCAGCTATCAATACTCAACATGTCCTATTAAAAGAATTTTTTTTCAGAATCAGTGTAAAATGGACAATAGTACACTCTTTTTTATTTCAACAGTTTCCCGTATTTATTTTTAGATGAACTATGAGTTGTCTGTTCAACTATCTGGGACCAGCATTCTGCACATTGATTACTGACTTTTAAAATAAGATTTAAGAATGTTTCAAGATATGCTCAAGAATTCTGATGAAGCATACCCAAAACAATCTATATGACCTGATTTGTGTCTTTTATCTTAGTGGTCATGCATGATTAGATGCACTTCCAAAGCTCTCAGATAACTAGAGAAAAAATAATACAAATATACTAGCTATTTTATCAAGTGCTATTTTTTATTGTAGGCAAAGACTATGTGATAGTGAAAGCATTTGTATGAAACTTTTAAAATTAAAGTATATCAATTCAACTTTTGAAAAAACAGCAATTTTTCTACCATTTATCTCACCTTTGTTTATCAAAAGAATAAACAATTTGCATTATACCAGTTAGMTGACTACTTATTGTCAATGTGCTGCACATTTTTAAAGTTAAACTTAAGCACATTCTTAACTGAAAGGATACATTTTGTGATTTAGGAGCTCAGTAAAAGATTTTTAAGCACACTTAAAAGTACTGTAGTTTTGTATTTTAATTTCCCCGGATATTTCCACCTTTTCTGATCAAAAATGTTGTCAGAGTTGACTTAGGATTTTCTACACTTGTCCATCATTTCAAGAACTGTTTTAGACCAGCTGGAGTTGCTACGTAGTAGGAGATAGCAATCTGTACATGGCAAAGAAACAATACTAGTATATACCTTTAGGAGTGATCTAGTATGCTATATGTTTACTGATCATCTGTACAGCCCCTGCATGAAAGATCTAATGTTTCCTAGAAGTATAAGATCAAAAATTGATACCATGCAACTCACCACAATTGTTCCTTCAGTAAAAGGAAACAAAGCAATTGCTGTACTTGAGAGACTCAGAATACTGCTGGAAGAAAGTGGCTTTTCAAGAACTACCAATGTGTCTTCTTCTCTAAAAAAAAAAAAAAATATATAATACAATAAAAGTTACATTGATGCATTGGATATGTCAGTAGGCRTTCTTATGGAAAATACCAGCAAAGTGAAAACACTAGTGGGCTCGCTTTGGCATTGTAGAAATAAACATACTTAAGACAGATTGGTGAATAAAATGGCTCTCTCAAAAAAATAAGAGAAAGAATTTGGAAAGATTAGAAAACAATGCTGTTTAATGCATAAAAAAAAAAAGGATTTAATCTGCGGTTAGTAAACATCAAAAAGTAACACAGTTATATGCCACTGCTATTTTGCCTTTCGCATGCTGATGAATTAAAGAAAGATCCATCTCTGCACTAGCAAAAAGGATTCATGAACATAAAAATATGAGCTCCAGTGAGAAATGCGTCTTTTCATGTTACTCCTCTTACATGATACTCAGCTCTGAGTAACATTCTGTTACTGATGTTGCTTAGTTTCTCTGACATGAAATTTTCTACAAGCAATCTATAATCTCTATAAGTAGAAAATACTAATTATGAATTTATTTTTCATTTTTGGTCATGAATGACTTTTGGAAGGTGCTTTAGGATAATCCAGCAAAGAGAAGAAAATATATAGTAAAGGCAACTCTTATAATAAAGRCTTTCTCTAGGATGACAGTGTTTTCAGAAGCCTGCCAGAGCTGCTAAATTTGGAGTTCCTTTTTTTACTTGGATGAATTCAAAGTAACATAAGCCAAGAGAAAGGTAAATTGTGCTCTGCTAAAAAAAAATCAAATAGTCTTTGGCTACTCCAGATCAATGAATAGTCACTGATGAAAAAGTAAATGCTTTAATTAAAAAGGATAAGAGAAAAGCAGGACATTAACTAGGAAGAAAAAAAAGGTATCTGGAAGTGAAATGCACAATTAAAGATTAAAAAAAAAAACTCCATATCTAACCTAAGTATTAAAGATCAACTTTTCAAAGCATAGTGGCAGCGTATGCAAGGAAGAATGTGTAATTTTCAGAATATTATTATTTGGTCTTGTACTTTTTTACATAATCAGTGATGCATGCAACAGTAATATGTAGAATCATAGAATCGGTAAGGTTGGAAGGGACGTCCGGAGATCATCTAGTACAACCCCCCTGCTCAACCAGGGTCACCTAGAGCATGTTAGACAGGGTTGCATCCAGGCGGGCCTTGAAGATCTCCAGAGGAGGAGACTCCACAACCTCTCTGGGCAACCTGTGCCAGTGCTCCGTCACTTTCACAGTGAAGAAATTCCTCCTCATATTAAGGTGGAACTTTCTGTGCCTCAATTTCTGCCCCTTGCCTCTTGTCCTGTCACATGGGACAACTGAAAAGAGTTTGTCCCCRTCCCCTTGACACCCTTCCTTCAGGTACTTGTACACAATGATCAGATCCCCCCTCAGGCTTCTCTTCCCCAGGCTGAAGAGRCCCAGCTCTYGCAGCCRTTCCTCATAGGGCAGGTGCTCCAGCCCTCTGATCATCYTYRTAGCCCTACRCTGGACTCTCTCCAGSAGCTCCATGTCTCTCTTGTCCTGGGGAGACCAGAASTGGAYRCAGTACTYGAGATGAGGTCTCCCCAGGTCTGAGGAGAGGGGCAGGATCACCTCCCTTGACCTGCTGGCAACACTTTGCCCAATGCACCCCAGGAGACCATTKGCTTTCCTGACAACAAGGGCACATTGCTGGCTCRTGGTCAACTTGTCATCCTCCAGCACTCCCAGGTCCTTCTCTGCAGAGCTGCTCTCCAGAAGGTCARCCCCCAGCTTGTACWGGTGCCTMGGGTTATTTCTGCCTAGGTGCAGGACTCTGCACTTGCCCTTGTTGAACCTCATGAGGTTCCTCTCTGCCCAGCTCTCCAGCCTGTCCAGGTCTCTCTGAATGGCAGCACAGCCCTCTGGTGTGTCAGCCACTCCTCCCAGTCTGGGAGGCTCCTCTTGCTGAGGATGCACTCTGTCCCTTTGTCCAGGTCACTGATAAATAAGTTGAGCAAGACTGCCCCCAGTACTGAGCCCTGGGGGATGCCACTAGCCACAGCCCACCAACTAGACTCCACACCACTGATGACGACCCTCAGAGTTCTACCTTTCAGCCAGTTCTCAGTCTACCTCACTGTCCACTTGTCTAACCCACACTTTCTGAGCTTATCTAGGAGGATGTTATGGGAGACAGTGTGGAAAGCCTTGCTGAAGTCAAGGTAGACAACCTGCACTGCTCTCCCCTCATCTASCCAGCCAGTCATTCCATCAGAGAAGGCTATTAGATTGGTTAAGCAGGATTTCACCTTGGTGAATCCATGCTGGCTACTCCTGATCACCTTCTTTTCCTCCATAGGTCTGGAGATGACATCCAGAATGAGCTGTGCCATCACCTTTCCAGGGATGGTGGTGAGGCTGACCRGCSTAGAGTTGCCTGGGTCCTCCTYCTTGCCCTTCYTGRAGACTGGAGTGACATTGGCTTTCTTCCAGTCCTCAGGCACCTCTCCAGTTCTCCAGGACCTTTCAAAGATGATGGAGAGCGGCCTGGCAACAACATCCGCCAGCTCCCTCAGTACCCRTGGGYGCATCCCATCCGAGTCCATGGATTTGTGGATGTCTAKCTTGCCCAGATGGTCTCTAATCCTATCCTCCTTAACCAAAGGAGAATCTTCCYTTCTCCAGACTTTCCCTCTTGCCTCCAGGCTCTGGGATTYGTGGGGGCTGCCCTTAGCAGTGAAGACTGAAGCAAAGMAGGCATTCAGTAATTCTGCCTTCTCTGTATCCCTTGTCACCAGGGCCCCCACCCCATTCAGTAGTGAATATACACAGGCATAATTTATTTTTGCCTAGCTTTACCAATTTAAATTAAATTATTTACAGACCTAAAGAAACATTGTTTAACAATGCAGTGCCTCCTCATTGACACGTGCCAATGAGTAGTTTAGAAATATGATTAGCTAATCACTTTGATGAGAAAGCTCTAAAGGGACCTACTTGGAAATAAACAGTCAGATGTCTGTTTCCGATCCCATCCTTCCTTTATTTAAATAGGTAATAGGGATCATTTGGAAAGCTGGAATGTCAGCCAGCCTTCCTGATCAGAGCATTGAAGGAGTTTTGTTCTTCAACTAAATAAGTCTTATATCTGCAAGATTTTTATGGTTTTTTTTTGTTTTGTTTATTTGTTTATTTATATCTCAGTGTTCTCCTAATAGCATTGAATATATGTARTTATTTTTTGCAAATTAAGACAGTTTTCTATAGCAGCTTTCAGGTGAACATGGATTAAATTATTAACCCTAATTAAATCAGAGATTGTGAACAGAGGTGTTGTCTTAAGCTTTGCTTCTAGTGTCTTCTGCAACATGGAATACTCTTAATACTTAATACTCTATATAAAACTTCAGATGAGAAAAGAATGTGGTCATGCAATTCAAGTTTGTTGTTTTTTTTTTTTTTTTTTTTTTTTTTTTTTTTTTTGCAGTTAAAGATGGAAGGGCAACTCTTGCCTTATCATTTTTGTTGTATCTGTGAACACTGGATCAGTTCTTCAGTAATCCTTAGAGTCTGCTAATGACTGCTAACTCTGAGTTAAGGATTTGTTAATGAATAACTGTATAACTCCCATGTTCATCCTACTGTACATCAATATGTGAATCAAATAACTTCTTAGATAAAATTAGTAGATTGCTTTTTCAGCTTGTAACTAAATACTCAGCTAGTAATTGTTTTAATAATCTTTCAGAAACACTATATAAATATATTAGGAAGACTATCAGCTGACTATATGCTGATGAAAATCTCTATTATATGCTCAGTGATAATTATTTGGTCCTGGGCTGTGAGTTAGGGTGCAGTAGCAAATATGTTTCTGAATTTCCTTCATCAGGCAAAGCCTTAACAGATGTGTTTGTAATTAGCTGGAATTAAAGAAGGATAGAACTAATGGTAATGTAAAATTGTAATCTCTAGGAGTTCCTTCTAGTAGTCTCGTRAAGTTACACAGACACTTTTATCTATAGTGACAGTACTGAAAATTAGGAAAGCATAAATTATAAACATGTTAACATATCTTTTGTATCTTTATAAGGTATGTTGATATAAATTATATTATGTTTTATATTACAATAGAAATGATAAACAGCTTGCAGGGTGTATTGCGGGGTAAAAGGAATAGTTGTATTCTATCATTTTTCACAGTGCTACTATGATCAGGAAAAAGTGTCTAGTCCTTTATTTTCTGAAATGGTAGAAAGCTGCTGGCTGGAGCTAAGTATGAACAGAAATGTTTTAAAATCTTTTACATACTGTACTGTATTTTCTGTTGCCAGGGAAACCACTTTTTTTATCTGCTGACAACAGCTCCATCATTTGGAGATCAGCTGACAGGGAGTTTGAATATTAAGGGTGGGATGGAAGGGAGGAAAAAAGGGAGAAATAAGAAAATAATTGAAAATCTGTCTGATATTGCAAATACTATGACAGTGTATATTAATAGATTTTGGACAACATTTATCCTGGCTTTCATCTTCAGGAGACTGTTTTTGTGTGCTAGCTATCTTTGAAGTAAGACACACTGTGTACTGTTGTAGAAAAATAAATAATATAAATATTAAAGAAAAATATGACTCAGTTGGCTGAAGCAAATGCTGAAGAGTTCCCTTAGGCTGTCATGAAAACTGGCATAAGCATTATATACAGGAGAACTGGATGAATTTAAGAATGGTTTTCTTTGCAGGAAATAGCTCTTGTCTCTTTTTGCTTGGGACTGCTAGCCTTCATGCATCAATAATGGATGAACAGAAAAAGAAATAATCAAGGTGACTGAAATTCYTGCCAGCTCCTGGCGGTTTTTCATATCTTCAGAATTCTTCTGTGTTGACATGCCTACCAAACCACAGAGAACAATCTTAGAAGGTGACCTTCTATAAAGGGATATTTGGGAGATGTTATTATGCAGCCAAGTATTTAATATTTGTCATTAATAAGTCATTCTTGACAGTGATGTTTTTCCAGGCATTAGAAACAAAGCTTTTGAAAWAGTTAGTCTTCATGTGATGTAGAAATATATATACACAAAGAGTAGGGGATACATGGTATGGAAAGGAATGAGGCGGGAGATGTAAAAGGAGAGGAAAATGGAGATAAGCTACTTCCTTTTCTGTCTGTTTAGGGTTGCTGAAAAAGTCTGTGTATATCTGGGACAACTATCGTGATAAGCACAGAAGCTCATCCTAGGGAGCATATGTATAGCTTTTGTTTGTGCATCTTACTCTTCGCATTGCCTTATGTAAGTGTACAGACATACAGCTTTACTCAGAGAGTAAGACGAGTACATTTTGTCTTCCATTTTTTCCCTGTCTTAGGTGCTTTTTAAATGTATTATACAAGAATCTATATTAATACTATTAACAAAAAAGTCAGTTTACCAGTCGTTGGCTGTATCTGTGTGATAAATCTGGCTACAAATCTCGTACTTYAACACTAGTTACTCATGTCCATCAAGGGCCATACTGAACTTTGCTCTTAGGAGAGGAGACATCTAGTGTTTTTATCGAGTAATCCTAATGTTAAAGCGTTAGAGTCAATGAGAAGCTCCAAAATAGCTTTGCATACACTAGTAAGCTTAGGCAAAAGTTGTAGTAATACAAAGTTTGTTTTTAAAGAAGATACAGAGATACAGCATGAATCAAAAAGTGCCTTGATGAGTTGAGGTACCTTGAATTTCTCTCAGCGCTATTTCTCAAGGCTGTGACTAATTGGGCTAAAACCCACCAGTCTTATGTGAATATTGTATGCTGCAGAGACTTATAAAGAGCTTAATTGAGGGTAACCAATCCTTCTTCCCRTGAATAAAATAATCTTCAGAATGTCCCAGTGTCTTAAAAGTGGTGGAATGTCAAATAGGTTACTTTCTGTAATGGAGCTTTTTCAACCTGATTTGATCTTTTTCTGAGATGTCTGAAGCCATGTTTCTAGCACCTGTTCATTTGTAGCGTGTGATTATGTTGATTCAATCATTTTTGAGCACATGAAGAAAATTATTGATAATTCACCAGCTGCTTTTTGAGAACAAATTTGATCTCTTAAAAGAGAAGGAGARGAAGAGCGATATCACACTTCAAGGTCCTTAACAAACTATAGAACTGTATCAAGCTGTGCACATTTTAAATGTATGGTAAAACGATTAACAATCCAAAACTACTAATAGAGTGGTATAATTTCACTTGTGATAATGATACTAGGTAATTTTTAAAATACTAATGGAAAAAAAATTATATCAGTAATAAATTATAGTCTATTTATTTGAGAACAACTGATCATTTGGGTTTTTTTTACAGCATTCCTTCTTTGAAAAAATCACACAACTTACTTGTTTGTTTTAATTTGGCATATATTTTATGAAAAAATAATAATATGTTAAGTGCAGCTGTTTAGAATACCTAATCCATTGACTAGACCTTTTATTAAATATCTTAGAAACAAAAAAATAAGTAATGGCCAACATTTTCTAGCTACAGATTTGAATTATTGTCACCATAAGGTGGAAAAAATTCTTTCCCAATAGTCGCTTGTGAGTCATTCTGAAAAGGGTAATTATTCCTATCAATACCTCTGGAAACTCACAAAATTAAAAAAAAAAAAAATGTGTGCGCGCGCGCGCACACACACACACACACTTGCCAATAAATAAACGCGTGAACATACGCATATAAATCCTAATAAAGTTTAATATTTGGGTCTAGGTTATAGTCTTTTGTAATACACTTTAATCAAAATGTGGTGTAAAAACTGAGCTAAAGTAGCAGGAGAAATAAATATATTCTAAAATATATTTAAGCACATTTAAGTATTTGAACAGATATAAACTATTTGTCAGCTATCAAAAAAGAAAGAGGTGTTTTTTTCAGGTTGCTTTATATAATAAACTTGAATGATATCTATAAATATCAACCATGCAGTGTAGCAGGCATTAATTAAATTCTCTAAATAGTGGCTTAAGTGAGATTCCAAAGTCAAAGAAAATCAGCCAGAATAATTTTGAAAGAGGAAGTGATAGCAGGAAGACTTTTGTAATGTTCATATTAACTTTCCTTTCATTGAGATTTGACTGTTGGTGTATGCAGTACAGTAGGATTCTTCTTCCTCTCCTTTAAATCATCTTATTTGAAAGGGAAATTTGCTGGTAGCCAAACAGTTTGAAGATCTTTCCTGCCTGGTAGACTTCATCCTTGTGAATGTTCAGRGGATGTCATTAGCAGCAGAGATTACTCATCACTGAAGGTTGTATTTCCACCATTCAATAACTTCGTGACTATATAACTAAAGACAGAGAGATGTAAATTTACAAACTAACACATTCGTGCTAAAATGCATCTTCTGCACTTTGAAAGTTTTCTATATGCTATAAATATACTAAACAAAATAAGTAATTAACAGGTTTTTATACTGTCTCAGTGTGTATACTGAAGGATATTAATTTAATGCTATGGAAGGGTCATATTTAGGAAAAAAATTACAAGATGTTTTCCACTCAAGTTTGATACATTAACATAGTCTGTTTCGCCGTGGACTAACCACTCAATAGTGTAYGCATAACACACATAGGGAAACAAGGAATTTCAGTATGGAAACCAAACAAACTATAAACAAAKAGGATCTTTGGGGCATTTACCAGGCTGGAGAGCAAGTTATCAGGATTTAAAAATATTTTTTTTTTTTTTTTTACTAGAATGATAAATCTTTAGTAGATTTAGTACTCAGTGACCTTCAAATGGCGATCATTGTAGTGCGGAGCTGAGCTATCCAGTTAACCCCTGGAAATATCCCATCTCACCGTGTCTCAAAGGTATAGGCTCTATTTTCTGAATGCTCTGTAATTAAATCAACCATTCTGAACTTTCTGATGAATAACTAAAGATAGAATAAAAGTAAATTCTTGCAGAAGTTTTATTTACTGCAGTCTTGTCATATATGGGGGTGAAGTGTCCAGAGGCTATACGGTATGTGTATACGCATTTAGTATATTTAATTTATTCCTAGGTGATATTTTATAACCACATAAAAAATAATGATGGTCCTACAGTTTGGACTGATCCTGGAAACACTACAAATACGAAACACATTAATTTGCTTGTACCCAGTCCATTAAGACAGACTATGGCTACACATTCAGACCTCTAACAGATATGAGATTTGAGAGTTTTTTAATAAAAAGAATGAATAAATATCCTTCATTACATTTAAAATAGAAGATTTCTTGCTATGAGCTCTGACAGATAACATCTTTCTGTTAGCAAAAAACGACTTCTTAGATTAATTAATAAGTAATTAATGGAAATTTAATGAATGAAACCAAAAAACTTCTGTAAAAGATCTCTGACGTATATCCATTTTGATTTCTATTAAAAAGTAAAAAGTTGTGCTAACAGTAAACTAACTTAGRTAAAAATAACAGTCAAAGCGGGTTGAACCGATGCTCAATCTACATATTTACTTAAGAACTTAGAAGATGAAACTTGAGCTGCTCCAGCTACATTGTTTTTGTTGCACTATTGAATTTAAAATTTGCTGTATTTTCAGTTATATTTCTTAAAATAAACTCCAATTATCTTCCTTGTTTAATGAAACTATTGATTAATATTAGCAGAGATTTGTATATAGAGTGATGCAAGAATAAGTCCTAACTATATGGCAACAATGTTTATTTTTCTGTAGCGATAGCAAGAAATATGTAGTCGGAGATAGAAGCGGAACTATTATGTTTACTAATGTCCTTTATGTGTAAAACAGAGTCAYTGCTCCTGGATAAAGGAATTCTAAATGCTAATCTGATTATCACAATAAAATTTCACCAGTTCTCAGGGTTCACTGAAATAACTTTGAGTGTGAAAATCTTGTCTTATTGTCCGGTTTAAATGAGTGACTTGATTCCTATTGTCTTTAATGGAAATGACATTTCGCTATCGTCCGTTACATATTGTGAGGTTCTTTTTTAAATCTCATTTTGAACATTTGTATTCTTTGTTCTAGAGTCCTCCTACAGCTAACTTCAAATATTTCATGTCAGTATTTTCTTTTTTCAGAGGTTTATCACTTTAGAAAATGTACTAATATTTCCACACATCTTTAGTAAAAAAGATCTAGATGTTCTGAGGAGTTTCTTCTTTTCTATTAATCCTTGTGCTCTCTGGTCCTATCAAAGTATTATCTAAAAGTAAGAAAAGTGCTATTCTTTTTGTTTTGKTTTGGTTTGGTTTTGKTTTTTTTCCTCCCTTCTGCAGAGAGATATTTACACTGATGAGCTTTAGATATTTGTAGGGCTATTGAATATTAGGATTCCTACATGGGTTAGTCCTGATATATGATTATAAATTTTAAAGCTTTATAACCCACCTTCTACTTTTGAAGAAAATAAATAACGAATTATCAATACTTGTTCTATYCATAATTTTTTTTCTCTTTATGGCTGAAAAACAACATTTGCAAATTTCTGTTCTTTTCGTTTCTGCCCCACTGCCTAATTACAAATCTGATGAACTGCAAAATGAGATCAACAGAATCCGAAAAAAATACTACAGGGAAAAATAATATATGTGCTCAATCCTCTGTGTGGGTTTTTTCTTTTTTTAATATAATGTGTATTTCTCTCAGTGACATCCATAAATTCTGTTCATATGCTAGTGACATTCTGTATCAGTACCARCTTGTGGCAATCTGACCCACCAAAGCCTGCCAGATTAAATCAATTATCTAATTGCCATAGTCAGTTAAAAGTGAAATTAAATGGATTCTGGACATTAATAACACGCTATAATAAGACAAACTATCTCCTAATGATTCATGGAACTTTGATGAAAATAAATTTGGTGATCATATAAAAGAAATTTTATCTGGTAAATTTAGAATTAATATTGAGTGAATGGCTTATAATTAATAACACTTTTTATTAAAATTAGCTCATTTGGTGAATATYTGAGCTATAATATATGTCAAAAAACCCTCCAGGATAAAATATAATTGCTGTAAATAATTGTAATGGTTATTTAGAAATTATGACTGCTGAAACCTTAGAATGGCAATAGATATTTCTATTGTCTCAAAAAACATTATTAGGCCGTTGAAAAGAATACTTTTTAAAAATAGAAATCTTAAAGATGAGGTTCCATTTTACAATTGAGAAGATCTAACAGTTTACTGTTATTAAGTATGGCAACCTCACTTTCTAGCCTTGTGCTTTTGCCCCTTTGTGATAGCTGTGGCACTCTGACACGATTCAGCTCACTAACTGGGAAAACAAACAAACAAAAAACTTGCTAAYAAGAAAAGTAACGATTTGCTTATGTAACGATGCTCTGACCCACACTGCTTCACAGAGGAGCTCCAGAACCAGTGACTTTGAGGAGTGTTTTTTGATAGCAGGAGGCCAATAAATCAATACATTCATACCATCAAACCTCCTCCTGACAACTTAGTGRAGAGTTTCCTTCATAGCACAGCAGAAGAGCACTTGTTCAAGTCAGTAGTCTACACATGAGATTTCTTTTTATTTATTTCACTTTTTGTTTACTTAGTTTCTAACTCATTAATCCTTATACTTAATGATTAACAGGAAGAAGATATCTTCAAAAGTTCTCTCAAGCATTATAAAACTATGGGAGTTACTATGTCCAGTGTGGAAGCAAAACCCTGCAGCAGCCAAAGAACTTAAATTAGTTTAAATGATTCTATTTAAATGAAGGCAAAAATTTGAAGACAGTTAAATAAAAACAAACATTCCAAACAAAAAAGTGTGTTCTTTTGTAAAATATATATTTTTTTAATTTGAAAATTATTTTTCTCTATACTAYTACTTCATAAAAATTCAGGAAAAGTAATCATAGAAGTCTTAAATGAAAAATTGTATTTTACTCAGTATGTTTGCTGAACTTTTTGTCTTTTAGACTCAGAATACTGCTTCTATTATCATATTTACATCTGCAAAACTCAAGGGAACCTTTTTATTTTATTAATGAATGTGAATAATGTATATTTTAAAAAGATATATGTCTTTCCATAAGCTATGTACTCTAAATTGTAAAGAATTAAAACCATCTGAAAACTAAAAAAAAGGCTCAGTAAAGACACATGCGTTGCTTTCTAGGGAATATCTAGCATTGATTTGCCTATAATATATCTGCTATTAAAATATAATTCAATCATTTTCCTTACCTGAATAGGAACAGGACACTGRTAAAAATAACTATAATACTGTGACATTACAAACACACATTGGCACTATGTCTAACACTTAAAAACCCTACAACTCTAAATACCCATACATATCAAAGTCAAATCTGAGCAAATCTGTCACAGACATATGGCGATGTTCATAGATATTGCCTTACTCCATCTAAATCAACTACTAATCCTTATCTAACTGGAGCAATATATATTCAGTATAATCTAACTTATTCTGTCTATTTAGGAAATTTTGCACAACTCTCAGGGTCCCAGCTTTTGAAAAGAAYACTTGGACTAAGATAAAGAACACATGTGACTGGTAGAGGTGATGGTACTTGTCCTCATCATTAAAATTGTACACAAAAGAAGTAGAAGACTAGAAAATACAATACAATATGCTCTTCTTATTGAAGATTACATCCTGTAAATACAAGGATGTAAATCAAAGGATAGCCAAGTAGGTCACTTTACTGTGTCTGACTTCTGTAGTGCAGCAGTATCAAATACTAGAAAAAATCACAGAATAACAATAAAAAAAGCAGAACTGTGAACAGAAAATGACAGTTCTTAACTAAAACCTTCAACTCTGTCAGCACTACTTGAGAATCGCAGTCCCTTTATACGACCCTAGTTCTTCCATTTGTAACTCGTATAATGCTGCTAGCTCTGCTGACACTTGCCTCCACTGATTCTTCTGAAGTCACTGCAACTGATATAATCATCTAAAAGTTTCCTCAAGAACATCAGCTTTTYGACGGATGTGGCAGAAACCCTCCTGCTGATAATGTAATCCTACTTCCCACAGAGTGAAAAACGCTACTGGAGCTGAATGGCAAAGGATACATTCGTCTTACAGGGATGATTATTTTTGACTCAAATATTGAGGAAGAGACTAATATTTTGGAAGAGGCAGAAGATACTCATATTAGCTTTAGTGAGAAAAGAGCTGAAAAAGAAACTTTTTTTTTTTTTTTT
>NW_028185038.1:1432457-1441876 GCF_003343005.1 Rhea americana | reverse complement strand
AGATCTGGAGGGTTTGGATTTTTTTTTTTTTTTTTTTTTTTTAAGAAAATCAACCTACTGAAACAGATTTTTGTGTAAAATGCTCTGAAAAATTCAAGGCAGCTACTCTAGATCTATCCTGACCTAGCTACTATGAGAACCTGTCTCATCATGCTCAGGTTTCCTTACCTCGTTTTGATTGCTGTCACAAGGTGAGATAGTCCTTTAGCCAGTCTTCATGCTATTCTGAAATCTCTAAAACATGCAGCTAAAGCCCAAGAAAGCTAGTTTCTGTGTTACAGTACCAGGACTTGCAGACAGTAATTTTATTTTGCTGAATTGCATTAATTGCTTTACTCTTCTCAGCTATTAGGACCATTAAAGTTAACTGCTACAAACTATTTTTTTTCTCACGAGAGAAAAGTGGGTGAGAATATATTCAGTGACCAACTGTCACTGCATTGTGCTTTATTTTCCTTTATAAAAACCTCAAAATCATGTGAGGGCTCGATGGATATGAAATTAATCAGTGTCATTGTTTTGCAAAATGCATTGAAAAATTTTCCACATCATTTGTAGAGTTCTTTACATGTATAATACTCATATAAATGGCATGTACCCATGWAGAATTGATGCGCTTCATTGATCTAATTGCAAGAATGGGATGGTGACCAATATCAAATTAGGTTTGACCCCAGTCAAAAAAATAATAATTCTAACAAAATATAAGGCTGATATATTAAGTCAGACCAAAAAGTCGTCACACCCAGTGTCTCTTCCCTAGCACTGGAAATAAGTGGACCTTACAGAAAGAAGAATGGAGCAAACCATTCTTCTGCCTCTAAATGTTTTATTTTTCAGGAAATATCTTGAATTAGATGTGATTTGACTATTTACTAATCTTTATTGCGTTTTTATTTCACATAATTATTTAATCAGACCTTGAACTTATATAATTTTTTAGAATCCACAGCATTCTTTGACCATGAGTTTCATGAAGCTACTGTATATTATGTGAAAGAAAAAAAAGAAAAGTCTTCTTCTGGTTTGAACCTGCCTCCCATTAGCTTCATTTGATAGTACATAGGAAAAAAATGTGAATGAGTTATCCCCATTAATCTACCCATGTCTTTCCTGATTTTGTGGATGTTTATCATATCCCATTTTGCTTTTTACTAGGACAGTTGCTATCTAGTTCCTACCCTGAACACCCTATTATTCTATCATTACCTATACGGAAATATTTGCATGCATTTGATCAGATTTTTACCCTTTTTTGAACTTTTCCCACAATATTACTCTTGAGATTCAGGGACAGAAGTAGTACAGAATATTCAGAGTGGAGGAGAAACATGAATTTATATAGTGGCATAATGACATTTTCTGTTTCATTCTCTATTTCTTTATTAGTTTCTGGCACTTGATTTCTCTTTTCACAGTCACTGAGAATTAGAGGTCTGTCATAAACCTAAGATCTTCCCCTGAGTGATACTGTCACTTCAGTGTCCACCATTTGATGCTTTAAGTTAGAACTGGTTTTTCTATGTGGATTATTTTACATTTATCAACATCACATTTTATCTGCCACTTTTTTACACAGTCATTTGGTCTTGTATGGACTTTCTCAAATTCTTCACAGTCAGATTCTGAATAACTTTTTACTGTTGAYGACTTTGTCACTTGACTGCTGAACAGGAGGTCTGCAGGGAGTTTCCAATTTATTTGCAAAAGTGAAAAAGCACTTCTACCAATACAACTTTATGCTAACCTTCTACCTCTGCAAGAAATGGTTGCTGACTTTTATCTCCTCCCTCCTATTATATAGCCAAGCACAAAGCTTTTCTCTTACTCAAAAGCTATCTCATTTATTTTAAAGTTTATGGTGAAGTAATATATATAAAAGTTTTTGTAATTCCAGGTAGATTATATTAACCAAATCACTCTTATTCTTATGTTTGCTGGTCCCTTCAAAGAACTCCAAGAGGGCTATAAAACTGGAAAGGGGGGAAAAGAATCCCTTTGAGAAGCACTGTTGTTTTTTCTCAAGTTGCTTTTATTTAKCTACATGTTTACTAACTTTATCTTTTTTTCTAATATTTTTCAATATGCAGATCTCRAGTTTACAGGCTTGGGGAAATGCTCTAGATCTTCTCTGGCATCATATTTATCACTTTCCAATCCTCAGGTACAGCACCAGTTTCGAAGAGAGAAGTTACACACTACTATTAGCAATTCAGCCATTTCATCCTTGAGTTATTTTTGAGTGAATACCATCTAGTTCTAGCAATATTTACTGTTTATTTTCTCAGTTTGCTCCCTAACCCCTTTCACACAGAATCTCTCCTGAGTCTGTGGTAAAAAAGAACGGTTCCAGCAGAAGGATCTCTTTATTTTTTTCCACAAGGAACACTGATGCAAAAAAATCCATTTAGCTTCTTTGCAGTGGCCTTAACCTCTCTGAGGGATCCTTTTATTCCCTAATTGTCATCTGCCTCTACAGATTCTCTTGGAAAYTTCTTATTCCTATTTGAAAAAGGATTTAGTATTTGTTTTGAGTCTTTTTGGTAGTTTTTTCCTAACCTTTTCTTTGGATATTTTATAGTTTTAATCTTAATCCACTAGCCTTCACAAGCGTTTCTATCTTCCTCATTTGAACACACCTCTAGCTTTTTAAAGAGTGAATTCTTCTTTCTAATAACCTTCCCTATGTTGCAGTTTCCATGTTGTCTTTGCTCCTGTTACTTCTGAACCCCTTCATAGACAACGCGCATTGGATGTGTGCTTCCAGTACAGCATGCTGCATAAGCACCAGGTCATAGGGCATTAACRATTTAAGGCAGTAAGGATGTAAAACTCTGCTGTCACCTTGATTCTGTTGTTAACAACTTTTCTCACTTTCAGGTGATTTATCTTTTTGTTAAGTACAACTGTTATTTATTTCTTTGTATTTGTTGCCCTAATAGGGAGGCTATATCTGAATACACTGTAATTGCTCTTATGGGGTGGCTCTTAGGTTGTGGTTCTTCTTAGTTGTCTTTATGGTTAGTCTCAGTTATTTAGCTCTTTTTGGAAAGAAAACTCTCTTTTGAAGAGAACTTTTCCCAAGAAAGTACTTAAGTCTATATGTAATCTAATAAAAAGTGACTGTTCCATTTGCTCTTGTAGTCAATACTAAGGTAAAGTAGTATCGATGATACTATGCTTAGTAAAATTATAGACTTTGATTTTTTTTTAAAAAAACATATATATACGTTATTTTCGTTGTTATAGCTTCCATTCCCCCAATGGGAACAACTGAAAGAACTTAAAGCATACTTTAGTCAAAACTCATTTCAGGCTGGAATGGGATGTAAGCTGGCATTTCAGTAGAGAAATATCTTTTTTTAAATATCTACTTTTAAAGTGTCCACTTTTAAAGCCTAACTTTAAACTCAACTGTTAGTCTTCAGCAACAGATTTTCTTATTGAATATTTTTTCAACCTGAAATGTTGCCCAGTGAAGTTTGGTGCTAAAGAAATCTCTTTTTCTTTTTTYCTTTTTTTTTAATGTGGGTGGTTGGGGGTGGGCTAGAGAAAAGCAGAAGATATTCAGGGATTAGGGAWCTTTTTTTGAGAAGTAAGACCTCTACAGCTCCTATTTCTGTTTTGAACTTCTAATCTTTAGATTCCTTGACCAGTATTCTTATTATTTGCTAAAACATGATGTAAAAAAATACTGCAACATAGAATTATGACTTCCTGAACAATTTAAGCAAAACAATTTGTTTGACTGACATCATAGAGAAGATARTACTAATATATTGTAGGAATCTTTATTTTTAAATAAATTCAAATAAATTTATTTTACCTTATCTAGAATCCAAAGCTGTGGAATGTCTGATTTAATTTATCATGAGCGTTATAGGGAAAGATAAAGAACTGGGAAATATTTATGTCATTACATTAAAATTAGATTATGTCATGTTGTACCAATTAAAAATGATACAAGAGATAYTATAAATTCACATAACCTGAAGTTCGTACAAGCATATACAAGTTCAGTCTGTATTTTGTAATATTCAAGTCAGTCTCCCTATTAATAGTGGAGAGGAATTCCTTAGTTATTTTTCTGTAAGATATCCTCTGATATCCAGTTTGTTTTTTTTTATAGTCAGAAAAGAGATCTGTCTGCTTTTGGCAGCCCCAAAGACCAAATGAGATTTGTTTTGTTTGAGTCTSCTTGGTATTTTTCTCTTTAAATGTGTCTTATCAATTAACTAAAGCTAATTCCTGTTTCTAACATGAAGAATAAAATTAGTGTGGACTCATTTGATATCAGGGAATCTGGAATGTTAAAAAGCATATTGCCACCTGATGTAATCAACCAAGACATCTTTGAAATGATCAAAGTGCATCTTTGAAATGATTGTCCAGTGTAATCACTGTGGCACCACAGAATTAAACAGTTAGTGCAATTTAAGCTTTTACAGCTGAGCTGCTCAGGACTCTACCTGTAAGGTGCTTTGATGTAGTCCTCTAGGTGTTATATCAATAGCTTTTTAAGCATATCAGAGTGTAATGAATTTACTTCCTATCATTTTATTTAYTTATTTATTGCTTTCTTGCTTGCAGAGGATCTGCTCCAACATTTCATTAGGATGTTGCTAATATTGGGTTTAAATCTTTATCATTCTGACTCACACTTTACAAGAAAAGGAAAGTAAGAAAATCAACTTATCTCATTTATTATATCTATGTTAACTTATTTATTGTTTTGAAGGTAAAAGCATGTACTCAGAAAAGAAATATACATGTATAAGTTCCCTTGTCTCAGAGATTTGAAAATAACTTTAAACTTGTTTACAATTAAATATTAAGTCTTTAGTGCTAATCACTTGACACTGTGCATGAGGGTGAGGATTTTCAAATATGTCTAACATTATGAACTTGAGTTTACTTTATAGCACTTAAGCAAATGGCCTGTTATCTAAAAATGTATATTCTGCATTACTCATTCCACTCCCAACCCATTTCTTCTGGCACACACTAGCAAAGGGAAAAAGAGAGAATCAGAAACGATCAGACAATAATAAAAGATGAGGAACCTTTAAAGGAGCCTTTTTGATATAACGATTTAATAACAAAATGAGTAAGAACACCCAGTTCATCTGGAGGTTCTGAAACTCTACATTGATTTAATGGGAAYGTAAGATAATTTGCATGTTCTTACTGCCCTTTCCCTCTTGGGATACGTCAGTCAATGATTGCTTCTGTCATTAGCAGCTTCAGCCGTTGACAGCTATAGCTATTCCTTTCTTCTCAAGAATCAAGGTAGGTGCATCTCACGAAGGTTAGGACACTCAGAACGGAGATTACGGTACTTCCCAGCATTAGCTCTATTTGTGTCTAATAGTAGTTTGGAGTAGACCTTGTCCCAGAAGCAGAGACTAGAGTTCATAGTATTCAGATTTTAGAAAAGTGTTGGGATTCCTGAGCTGCAAAGCCAAACTTGCTCGTTTATTGTGCTTTCAGACTTTGCACTCTTTTTGTCCAGCTTCAGTGGGTGTTCCTGTGCTTTCCTCCATCCTCCAGGAAAGTCTGAGCCTCCATGGTGTTACATCGTTCCTGAAGTTTCTCTCTCTTCTGTACAGGAAATGGAGTCTAGCTTGTCCTTCAGCTTCCACTCTGAAGGGAAGGGTCAGGCACCAAAAGTTAGGACGTGCAGTCCTTAATTTGTAGACATGCATGTCCTGTAGACATAATGAAGTTTTGCTCCTGTTTCACAGAAAGAAGTGGAAATATCTTTCGTCATGAAGAGGTTTGAAAAACAGCCTTTCAAAAAATTTGCAAAAACAGCACATTTTTTCATCCCTAGTTCTGTGGAAATTAAACAACATGTTATGCTTACTAGCAGAGGAGATAGTCATGCAGAACTGTCCTCCACTTTAGAGTCAAATCAAGGCAATAGTCCGTAGTGCTCTATCGTCTGCCGCAGTTGTTAGCCTTTGCAAACCTAGAGCGTTCTGAGCTGGCACTTTTCTGGCATTCTGTATAARAACTTTTGTGCTTACTTTGCCATGCACAATTAGCAAGCAGCAGAGGATCAGGCCCATTTTTATTTACTTTTACCATTCATTAGTCRCAATTGTTTCAGATTGTTGAGTATAAAAATTTTCCATCCTTGGAAAATCCATCCAGTTGTATTATTCTTTCAGCCACATGTCATGCCATTATTAAAATTATTCTGCAAAGCAATTTCTCTAGTAAATAATACCCGTGAGAATGCCATTTTGCAGAAGATGAATCAGTACTTCTGGCAATGAAATGTCTTCAAATCTTTTGCCAGTTTTACTGAATAGAGATGAAGCAGCGAGATATCATCCCATGTGGTGGACAGCAAAAATGAGTCCAGTGATAAAAATGTATTAGCAGCTAAGAACTTCCCTCATTTTCCCAAATTAATTTGATTCACCAAGCCAAAGAAAGACTGCCATATTTAATTAATTCAGCCCTAATTCCTGGTTTAGTAGAGTTACCCTCTTTGCTTTTCACTAATCATAGCAGCTGGGAGCCAGTGTATCCTGCAGTGTCAATCAGAGCACCCATAGGGCTGCTGTGAATTATACTGGTCAGTTATAGTCCTTAAGGAAATGTTATACCAGACAGAGATGACTGGAAAGAAGCAGTACTTTGGCAATACTCCAGCAATACTCCTTGGTGAGAAGGACTCTGACTTGCTGAATGATTTCTTCACAAAGTTTTAACTTCTGGACAACTGACAGCATGTATTTTATAAAAAGACATAAAGACATCTAGGGTTTTGGGATTTTTTTTTTTTTTTTTGGTTGGAGAATTTATTGCGTTAGAAGGTACATAGTCCTAGTGGTTATTCACACTCATTGCCAAATGTGTGTGTCTTATTTCATCATCTGAATGAGCTTTCTCTATCTTCCAGACATTGAAAATTGTTATGTTAGCTCGGGGCACATTAAACTGCTACTATCAGAAATCTTTCTGTGTGTCTGATCTGCRCTCAAGCCTTAACTTTCTCTTTGATAAATGAAATATACAATCCCTTTAGTCTCTAGTGTGAAGTAGATTTTACAAAGCCTTAAATCTTAAATGCTAGGTGTAAATACACTAAGATTATTCTCATTTTGGCAAAGTAATCAATATGTATATTTATTAAGTACCTCAGGATACAAATGTTATCTTTAGGCATAACTATGAAGTGACCAGTCTAGCACAGTTTTGTTTGAAATCAAAGCAGTGTACCTTAATTAAACAGAAGTCTGGTTTCAGAAGTGGGCCCTAAACTAATTTTAATTTTCTGTAGATCTGCTTCTTTTTCAATATTTAAGATTCAAATTTTTCTTTATATTAAAAAATATACTTATACAAAATATAAGCTTGAAATTTGAAAGTAGCTGACGCAAAACAAAAAAGTCTTCTGTAACCCCTTTTCTTACATTTGTCCTCAGTAATTCTTCCTACTTAGCAGAAATGTATAGTACAAAATCTAAAATCCTTCTGCTTAAATCCAGATAAACTCAGATAGACTCTCCTTACTTGTGGAAACTGAGTGATGAGTAAATTGCTGTTAAAATTATAAGCCTGATAGCTAGAAGCTAGAAGGAAATCATTGCTGTCAGTATTTCCCTAATATAAATTGGCAATCTACTCTCTATCCAGGTACAAAATAAAATCCAAGAATTTCACTAGAGAGAAAAAATCAACTTGTAAAGAATTTCAAATAAGTATTAAATGCATTAGTTCCTCGAGTTTTTGTGCCTCTCTTAATTCTATGCTGATTCTTTGAAATGTTTTGGTGTGACTACAACTATATCATAGTCTCAATTTAATACATATTACAAAACTGAAAAGAGTAGATTTCTGAATTCATCATGCACAAGTATAAAAGACTGCACAATATGCAAGGTTACAGAGGCTCCAGTTCACAAACTGTAGATCAGAGTTAACAGTGGAACCTACAAAACTCTATTGAAGTTGATGGACCTGTCCTAACTTTTACTAGCTAGGTACTCAGGGTGGACACTGATGTGCCCACTATTTCAAAAATACATATGGAAAAAGCTGRAATATTATAAAACCTAAAATCCTCCTCTTTCCCTAACATTCTAAAAAGATTTTGAAGAGAGAAATACYGGTATGTATCCTTCCTTGAAGACTATGGATGTGTCAAAATGTGAGGATGTCTAAACAATCAGCCTCACATTTCAATGTCTATAAATACTGAATCATTCTCTATAKAGAAGGAAATTTCTCCTGCATCCTAGTATTTCCTTAWAAAACAACMACATCTGACAATTTGATAGTTTAGGTGAAAAAATGATATTTTATGTTTAAAACAGGTATAGAACCAAACATTATTTTTTCTAATTCAGTTCATCTGTCAGTGATCTGAATTAAATCTTTTAATGGTTATCTGTCTGTAATTTGTAAAATTACAAACAGATCAGATAATCACAACAGCAAACAAAAACAACAGCAGATTCTTTTTTTTTAATCACAGCTAAAATTATCATCTTTCRTTCCCTTTATTATTGTACTGAATGCTTCATATAAATATAGAAATCAAGAAGAGTACAATGCAAAATTGGGGGAGTGGCTGATACACCAGATGCTTGTGCTGTCATTCAGAGGGACCTCGACAGGCTGGAGAAACGGGCAGAGAGGAAGTGCCAAGTCCTGCTCCCAGGGAGGAGTAACCCCATATACCAGTACAGGCTAGGGGCTGACCAACTGGAGAGTAGCTTTGCAGAGAAGGACATGGTGGTCCTGGTGGACAGTCATGAGCCAGCAACGTGCCTTGCGGCCACAAGATGAGCTGCATTAGGGAGAGAGTTGCCAGCAGACTGAGGGTGGTGATTCTCTCCTCTGGTCAGCACTGGTGAGTCCGCGCTGGGAGTGGTGTGTCCAGCACAGACGTGAATGCGCTGGAGTGAGCCCAGTGAAGGGCTACTGAGGTGACTAAGTGTCTGGAGCATCTGATRTATGAGGAGAGCCTGAGAGCTGGGACTGTTTAGCCCGAAGAAGGGAAGACTCAGGAAGACTCTTATCAATATGTATAGAAACTTTGATGGGCATGACCGGGTGAGAGAAGTAAAGGAGGTGGAGCCAGATTCTATTCAGTGAACAGATAGTGGGCACGATGGGTACAAATTGGAAAAGGAAATTCCATTTAAGCTTTTTTTGTTTGTTTKTTTTTTGTTTTTTTGTTACTGTGAGAGTGGAGAAACACTGAAATARGTTGCCCAGAGAGGCTGTGGAGCCTCCATCCTTGGAGACACTAAAACCCTGATTAGACTTGACCCTGAGCCACCTGCTTATTTGGCCCTGCTCTGTGCAGGGGACTTGGACAATAAGATCCCAAAAGTTTGTCCTCCAGTCTCAGAGGTGATTTTTGTGACAGCACTACTCTCATTATATTAAAAAAAAAA
>NW_028185038.1:1395547-1432447 GCF_003343005.1 Rhea americana | reverse complement strand
AAAAGAAAAGAAAAGAAAGAATGCATTTAATTTCTAGGTCTACAGAGACTACGAAAAATCACTTTCATCTATTTCTCTGTTGGAGCATGATTGATCCACCAAACTGATTTCTGCCTCGGTATCCCTCTCATGTCTTTCATCCACCTGACCATGTATATCTAYGTCACTGTATGCAGCTTGTAATTAGCATTCCTGTGACATTTATCATTTCTGCTCGTTCAGCATGAGCACCCTTTTATACGAGTCAGAATCTTCTCTTTTCACTTTGGGGTAGTTGAGTTCTGGTTGGTGAAGGACTGACAATGATTTTAACGCGGGCTGAATCAAGTCCCTTGGTTCAGTCCCCTTGCACATTTTCTGCATTTTCAGGCAGTGTTCACTACTAGCTAGTTCTTTACATTCTCCCACATTTCCTCATTTCAACAATCAGCGTTTAAGTTGCGCTTCTGTTTTGTTATTCTACACTGCAAGCAGAAGTGAAGTAAAATCAACAACCGTGAACTAGCAAATAGAAGAAAAAAGATATTTTATTTTAGCCTACCACAAGAAAAATATATTTTATTTGCCCTCAAAGCTTTCAGAGAGATGCTTTTCAGTGAACCACATTTGTGAAACTTAATAATATACATTAGAAGTTTAATCTTTGATAAAGATCCAGAGATGCAACTCATAGTCTGATATTTTAATATTCTATACTCCTCCATGCATTATTGTTGTTATTTTTAAGCAGTGAACACTTTCTTTTTTTATTATTTTATTTTATCATGGTATCAATTTTGACAATGTCTTTTGAATAAATAAAAATCAAACAAGATAGTTAACTCAAAATCATAAATCAAAGTGGGGCAAAATGTGTATATTTTTATTTTTGGAAAGAGTTATATAAAACAAAGATATTGGAATATGTTGTTGACACAGTGTCATGTCTTCCAAGTTTCTTTGCTTGAAAAGATAAGGTACTTCTGGAAGGCAGAAATGAAATGATGTGTCCGAAAGCATTTGCTAGCATATGATATTGAATAAAGTCAAATTCGCCAGTACACTGACCTGTCCTTCCTGTCCTTTGCTAGGCTTTGTTAACTCTCAAGAAAAAAAAAAAAAAAAAAAAAAATTGCTGATCCACTCCTGAATCAGCTCATAAATAGCAACTTTCAGCGCAGTGTAAGCCCAGAGTAAGCAAACTTTAAGACGTGGGATGTAACAGTCTCATTTATCCACTTTTAATCCATCACTTCAAGTCTTACAGAGCCTGAAGAAGAAGGAACTCACACAGACCAGCACTGAGGGACAGAAATACCCAGTTACCAGTAAAAGAACATTTTTCACAAAACAAGGACTCCATCTCAGATCTCTCAGTCCTACTCCTCCAGGGAAACCAACAAAATACCTTCAAAGGATGAGYCTGGGAACTGAAATTCATRSCTCTACTGTACACTAAAAATCGTAGTTTCAATAAAGACACTGTTTTTATAACCCATTGCAACTTCCTCCATACCTTGTCTTCTGACAGTTCCTGACTATTCCATAAGTATATCTACCTCTCTCTGACTTGTTTTTCCATAAGCATTGACAGTCTGTCATCTCTGCCATGTTAACTCTCCTTGCACTCCATAACTACTCTCCTACCTCAAGTTGTCAGATTAACATAATTGGGTTATATCAAACAATTATTCCCAAACAGTATTTGAACTTATGTTTGCTGTGTCTATGTCAGATCTGAAGTAGACTTGAGTCTCTGGAAATTAGTCCACTGTCTCTAACAGTATGCATTTATTTAAGAACAAAGAAAAAGGCCTTCATCCTAAAAATAGATTTTAAAAAATTACTCTCATATCCTTCCACAGTAACAACTTTACTATCAGGAAAGTTTACATACAGTGTCACTGTGAAGAGGGTAAAATCCCGAGATTTTCAGTGTATCATTTAGAAGCTCACCTAGCAGTGCAAACTCAGCACTCCATACTCAGTTTTGGAATTTAACTTCCCATGTTGACATTGTGGAAACTAAGTATAAAGGTCAGTGGTTAATACATCAGAATTTAACTGTCCATATCTATGCATCTAGTTACAAGCAAAGTGCCTGAATCTCCGTTACAGTCTATGCAAATCTAGTTGCCAGAGTCACTGTAGCCTAGAGGATGAATCTGCTTGCCTTAAGGTAGAAATCTGATGGTTAGCTACCTACATTTCTCTCTAATCTCCATTATCTGTTCAGATTATATTTCAAGTGAAATTTAGACTCCTACAATACATGTAAATGTCTATATACAGACCCTTAAATGTAGGAATTCTAATTCAAAACTTATCCCGCTCTAGGGACTGATTTCTGTTACTCAGATAAAGCTGTCTACTACCATGTCTGATGCCCACATGTATCTTAGGCATCTGCATGGAGCTTGTAGGTATGAAAAAGAGACATATTCAGATTTCTTCAGCAGCAGCTGAAGGCCAGAGAGAGTACTTCCCCAGAACCTAAAATAAAATAACAGTCATATATTTAGGCAACTGATTCATGGCTAATATGTTTATATAATATCAAATTTTCATTTTACCTCCTAAACGCAAAATCAAAAAATGCATGTGCAAACTGATCCTTGTGCAATTTCTGCTTAATACAAGCAATATCCTGATTTGTCCCAGCCAGTCCTATTCAGGAGCTCCTTTGGGAGAGACATCTTAGTCATGACTTTGCTGATTCAAGTACTAACCTGCAGGGTAGAATCCTTGAATTACAGAAGGAAATAGAAGACACACTGACTAATTGTGACATCTAGGTGAAAGCTAAGTGATACAGCTCAAAGTTTCACTTGATATGAAGCAGAGGGAAAGATTACTAGAACAGGTGTACCATTCCTCTGTTATCTTTTACAGATTCTGTGGAACACTGGGGGAACTGGAATGAAGGCAGAGGTTGCACCTTCCCCTTCCAAGCTTCAAACACCCTAAGACACAACTGTTATGAATATAGAAAGTGGAATTTGGAATATGCCCTTTGAAAATTTTACACAATTTCATACAGAGTGCATATTAGACATTCCTCCTTTCTACATATTAAGAAAGTAGGGTTCCTGGGCTTTTTTGATTTTGTTTTTGTTTTGTTTTGTTTTGTTTTTCTGTCAGTTTGCAATTAAATCCAAACATGTATTATAAATACAAGCAAGTTCTTCCAGGAATTTCTAAACCTATGTTGTATGGGGTCAGAATTAACTTTGACATTATGAGCAAAATCATCAGTGTCTTCATTTTCCAAAACTGAGTCGTTTATTTTCTGTATTTGTTAGTTAATACTTCTTAACCTTGATCAGTTGGAAAAACTTTATAGTTAGATGCATTTATTGAATGGATTATTTCTTTATATATCCTTTTGTTTTTTAATACAGTCAGCAATTCTATCAGCCCTTACCATGAAGAAAAGAGTCAAGGAATATAAAGGCTTATAATTAGTAACATATAAAAGAAATGATAATAAGTGCACATAAGGTGAAAATGCAAATCTTCCTTGTGCCTTTGTAGATGAAGGTGTTGGGAATCAGTGGTTAATCCATGGAGATTTCATTAATGAGCCAACAGGAGTATAACAATTCAGCAGATATTTAATAAATACCTAAAATATGTTTATACATCTGTTGCTTTCTTTTTTGTGACTTATAATTAAAATAGCTATTGTATCTCTCTTGGGCAGAGTTGTTTTGAAGGCAACGTATGCATTCAGAAAGACAGAAGGGAATGAATTGTTAGGTTTAGAAGATTTTCTCTCATGGTAGATCTCGTGCACGGGGAGTTGGCTTTGCTGGAGTTTGGAAGGTTTTAGTCTTTCTTATCTCAGTCACTTTTGCTCCATTATGTTAAGCAGCCTGCTGTCACCAATTTGTAAAGTAYTTTTTTGCAGGATTTTTATTTTGTTTTCTTTTGCTGTTTTTTTTTTCTGAAAATCAACAGAATAAAATTATCTGAAAGAATATTCCACCTTGAGTTAAACAGTTACAGAAAAGTAAAATAATTAGTATCACAAGACAAAAAAGATTAAAAAAGAAGTTTATTTAATATCTAAAGAATAGGATTTAAAAAAAGTTCAGTCATGGACTTTTTTCAAAACTCTTTTCATATAGTACTTCTACTTTGAATTCTCCAAAAGCTTTTAAGGTAAGTACTTCAGTAAAAGCATGTATTTTACTAGAAAGCCTTAGTAATTCCTTGCAATACTGCATTTTTTTCCCACAGCTTTTATATTTGTTTCATATGATTTAAATTCTCTCTAGCTTCTCCATTCTGTTTAGCGACTCTTCAATAACAAGAAGTATCAATGTAGAAATTGCTGTTGGTACTGGGTGAAGATTATCTCATCTACTCTATCTGCAAATTGACACTTAGCTGGATACAGAACATGTAGTTTGAAATTATCATCCAAAAAAATGAAATTAGATTTAAAGCAAATGATTCATTAGACTGGGAATCCCCCTTTTATTTATTTGCCAAGGCATTAGTTAGAAAACTGCTTCCATCTGCACATCCTTAAGCAGAGACTTAATAGGATATTTCTGTCAGGAATATTTCAATATCCTGTTAGTAACTTTTGTTATAATAAACTTTACCTGGACAAATATTTCTTAAGAAAATAATGTTGAAGAAAAATTTTGGAGATACAGCTTTTCTGTTTGTTTGTTTAATATCTGGTCTGTCATTGCGCATGGCTATGGTTCTGTCTTAGGTAGATCTGGGTTTGCTTTGCCAATGGGGCCAGAGGCAAAAACTTCCTACAGCACAGGTTCTGCCGCAATATATAATGCATCTTCCTCTGGCTTTATTGAAATTCCTCCTTTAATCCTTTTCCTTATAAAAGGCTCTCAGCACCAGAACATTAACTTCAGGATATAAACTAACTTAGAATACAAATATACTGAGAAATGAACCCTGCTTACCCTTTCTATCTCTCTCTCTCTCTCTCTCTTTTTTTTTTTTTTTTTTTTTTTTTATTGGTTCTTTCTGTTAGTCTGCGCTGAGCCCTGCCATAGAGCTACAAAATTTTGATTATAGTTTCCAGTGGTATTATCATTATTATTATTACTATTTCATAAGTGGAACATTTGCTTGCCCAAATTGAAAATTTCAAAGTCCAACAACGGATCTATAAGATCTATAATTCCAGAAACTAGTGGTTAGACTTTAACATTTACACAGAAATATTTACTTCATGCTCTCATAGCTATAAAATGACTGAAGGGATCTTCCTTTAATATTTCAGAAATAACAGTTTTAGGAAAGAGGCCAAATATGAACAGTTTTAAACTTTTTTTAAAAAAAGTTTTTTTTATTAATTCTTGAAAAAAAATAAACAAGAAGGAAGTCTATTATATGGCAAAGTTAAATTTAGATTTTGGTGTTATTGAAAGCTGTCACTTTACAAAGAAATGTAAATTTATGTGCTAAGAAGTAGCTGACTTCCTTATTTATTTTTAATGAGCGCCTGTTTCCCCAAAATAGCAACAATTATCTCTCCAAAACCATCTTCCGCCTTGATTTGCAGAGCAGCAGCAGGTTTTATGCACATACAATACCTACGCATTTTATTTATTCTGGTTGAAACTAAAATGTTTYACTTCCAGTAAATCTGAAATGTAGGTTAAGGTACAGCTCTAATCTGAATGACGGTTGATCAGATTTATGRTTTAATTGACAAAAAATAGAACAAACTGACATCACAAATATACACAAGGAAAGAAAATAAAGATAATGCAGAAAAAAGAAATAAATCATTTATTAATCCAGTAATATCACAGGGATTGCTGTGATGATGGCTTGTTTGGGACACTATTCTAAACTTTGATTCTGTCTAATTTATCTGTTTTGAATTGAACTAATTTTTCTTCAGCAATATTTTAAATAAATAAGTTAAACTAATATAGGGGATACATCTCTTATGATTTGTTATCTGGGCCTGTCTCTGGAGCTCACTTCTTTTTTTTTTTTTTCCCCCTCATTCTTCCTTTGAATGAATTTTGATTTTTGCTCACTGCTGTTTTCTTGGAGGCTTTCAACTGGTGATGTGACTGATATGCACCTTCACCACTCACATCTACATATTTTCCCTCGTTGTGAGCAAGCTGGTTAAAGCCTTTGTGTCCCATTCAAACAGAACTCACACCAGAAGCCATTCAGGGCACACAGTTTTTCTTTCAGTTGTTTACTTTAAGTTTCTGAAACACTGACTGCATATTAATGCAAGGAATATGTGTGCATTCGCCCATTAACACTCACAGAAATGTCCCATGCTGTAATTTTGTTCGTGTCTTTTCAAGCCTTTTCAGTTTTCCAGGTGAAAAAAAAACAATACAAAAAACAAACAAACAAACAAAAACAGCACTGGAATAGATATGAATATGTACCTGCCTATTTTGCCCTTCATGCAAGGTGTTAATATATTTTCCACTATAATGCAAAGTGTTCAATGAGGAGAGAGGAGCACTGGGAGCTTTCATGTCTTTCCCATTGGAAAGAATTCCCAAAGAAAGAAAGWAAGTGAGAGAGRAAGAAAGAAAGAAGGAAAGACTAACTTTTGTTATGCTGTGTGACGTTGCTAATGAATAACTGAATAACTTATGGGATTTTTTTTTGACAGTTCTTGATTTTTGGTGCAATATCCTTCACTGCTTGTTCTGCACTTTGTCTCCRTCTCATGTCAAATTCTGATCTCACAATATTTTCATATGGATACAAATTCCTTAGGTTGGGAGATAGGAGATGAGAAACAAACTTGACAAGTTTGGCCTCTATAGACTTCTCATATATCATTTTTTGACTGTTCTAATCATTTTTTCTCCTTTTTTTTCCTACCTCTAGCAAAGCATTGTCATGCTTTTGTGTGCACAGTCTTTCCTGAACAAAAATAACAATGACGTTTATGTATTTTTATTTTGTGCTGCTAGTTGTGTTATATTTTAACTGCCTAATTAGAAACTATCATCTTTGTTTCCGCCTGATTTTAGCACTCAGATGCTACTTACTAAATATTTTCATTTCATAAAGTTGTTAACCTGATTTTCCAGGCAAATAAAGTTTTGAATCGTCCTGTCCCTGAATATATATGTAGATATATTTGTTTCTTTCATTACCTTCTGAGCTGATTGACCACTTTTTCAGCTGTTATCAACAGAGGATCTCAAAGATAAATTAAATTCCTACAAGTGCCTCAACTGCAGCTACAACAGCARTTCACATCTTGTCTGACACCACTCTGAGATTAGGAGCTCTAAATATATGTCTTCGTATATTCCAGAAGTATAAACTCCTTTCATAGCCAATGGAAACATTATACATTACAGAGGACATAACAACAAATCACTTCTTCCTAAAGTAGATACTTAAAATACTGCTAGGTACCTCAATTACTGCCTTCATCTTGAACTGCCCGCTACCTCTGAGAAACCACAGCGGAAACTGTCTGTAAGTGTTTTAGTCAAAGGGAGTTTAATTGGGACTTGCAATTAACCACAAGACAAAAAATCTCTAGGAGATAAGATTTCATTATGCTTGTGCTTGCACAACATATTTTCCTATTTTAATTTATTTTTTTTAACTGTCTGTCTTTGACAATTGGAAAATACTGCTCACCCGTTAAAATTGTAACTTGGACTGATCTCTGAGCTAAGGACTACTTTATATACTTGATATAAGGGCTGAGTAAACTATTTGGGATAAATAGGATCTGATCTAAACCTTTCCCAAATAAATTTTTTTGAGGTACAAAAAACCTTACTCAAACAAAATGCCTGAAAGATGAAGATCAAACTGTGTGAGCTGTAAATTATTAACTCATACATGCTTTTAGGAGGAAAAATGCACAAGAGTCCATGAAAGAGTGCTACCTTAGTGAAGTAGTCCTAATTTAAGAACCTCCAAAATATACACACATTTCATAATAACATTGTAAGAAATAAATACCACCAAATAAATGTAACTTGTTGTACTGAAGTCAATTTTATTTGGATATGGTTTATGTACAACTGAAATTCCTTCCTTCTTTGGAGAACTGGAGGAAGCTTCATATTCATCATCCCTGGTCTTCCTGGGAGATTTTAACTACTTTCTCTGTTGGAGAAATCCAAGAGGTTTCTGGGATGCATTGATGATAACTTCTTAATACACAGGTGGTCAAAGGAGCTAAAGAAGGCCAGTCAGCTTCATCTCAGTCCCTGRAAAGGTGATAGAGCAATAATCTTGGAAACCATTTCCAAATATATGGAGGACTGGGAGTAGTCAGCATGGATTTAAAGAGGGTTAGGCATGACTCACCAAATCAGTAGCCTTCCACTATAAGGTGGCTAGCTCAATGAGCAGAGAGCAGTGGATGTCTTTTATTTTGGTTGTAGCAAAGCTTTCCTCATTGTTTCTGATAACATGATTGGTAACACACTGTTAAAATGTAGGCTAGATAAGTGGACAGTGAGGTGCGTTGAAACCTAATTGTTCTGCTGGACTTAAAGGGCTTTGGTGAGTGGTAAGAAATCCAGCTGGAGAGCAGTCACCAGTGGTGTGTCCCAGGGTTGACACTTAGGACAATATTTGTAACTTTTCTTTAATGATCTGGCTGATGGGACCAAATGTATCCTCAGCAACTTTACAGAAGATACAAAACTGGAAGTAGTGGCTGATGCCTTCAGATCAGAGATTCTGTGATTTTGTGATTCTGTATTTGGGGTTGGCTTCAGGTTCTGGAGTTCAGGCAACTAACAGGAGTATTAGTTTCAATGAGAAGTTGTTTCAGGAGAAATTTATACAGGTTTTGATTGGCCAAATTAGARAGAGTACCTTAGCCTAAATACATAAACGAGGTGAATGCCAGGTAAATGATCTAAATGTACCCTTACAGCACTGGTCTGGGATATCAGTCTGTTCATTCTGTTGAAGATTTTATTTATTTATTATTATTATTTTAATAAATGGTAATTCCCTACTGGAAAAAAACAAATAAATATTCTTGAAGTAGGAAAGATAGACTGAATTCTATACTTTTCTCTTGTGTATCTTCACTTTGATCTCCAAAGAAACATTTTTTTGCCTGAAAAGTAACAGGAGGGATAAGGAATATCTCACTTCCTCTTTTTTTCTATTAAAGTATTTAGATCAAAAAATGTCTGTTATTTATCTCTGTTTATCTTTATAATACCTTCTGAGGATTCTTTAAGTGTCTGAGTAATACCCAGATGATGTATTAAATACATCATAAAATGAGAATGTTCTTAATGACAATTATTCAGTATATTTCATCTGCCACCTAAACTGTGCTAATCTCATATAGCACCAATAGACACTGGGGGGAAAAAATGAAAAAACAAAGAAGCAAATGATGACTACATTTGGTAATCTTTCTACGCTCCTTTCATTTTTAGATATCCAGTACTGTACTTTTCTTCTATCTTTGTGCTCATTTGGCCCTCAACATTCTATTAGTTTTAATATTAATTTCATTGTGAACTTTGCCACATTACTTCCCATTGGCCTTTTAATAGTTTCTGTTATATAAAGTAAAAATTTTTTAATCACTGTATTTAAATGATTCTAACTTCATGTCCTATTAAGAAAACTAATTCCATGCAAGGAGATGAGCCTATTTTGTTTTGGGCAAGGGCCAAACCCTTTCTTTGAATGGCTGTTATAGCAAAGTACTCAGTAAAAAAACAAACAAAGAAATTAGTGTGTGGCTGAAACTGAGATGAAAATTAGCTATTTTGAAAAAAAAAACAAATCTTTGATAAATACAACAAGGATTTATGACTAAATTTACAGGCAGTACAGATGGTACTTGATGACATTTTATCTCAAGGGGAAAAGTATTCTTTTTTTTTACATTAAAACATCAACTTTTATAGGTTTAGGATTATTTGCAGAATATAACACTCCTTTATGTATGCAGTGAGTGCATCTGCAAACTGACTGTTAGATCCTGYTGCCAATCTGGAAGATCTTTCAAGCATGTATTGCATTTTCAAACAAATTGCATTTTCTTTTTTTAATAAAGCAGATTAAAGAGCATGAAAGCCATGTGTAAATACTGAAGGGCAACAGTGGCTAATATAAAGCTAAAATGATTAAGCTGACCTTTTATTCTTGAGTTTGAAAGCTTTAGTGTGAATTTTTGTGTATATATGATTGTAAAGAAAAAAAATCTAGATTTAATAAATGCTAATCACAGTGATGATCCACTTCCTTCACTCTCTTTCCCTCATCCTGTTTCCTGTTCTTACTTCCAATAAGACTCTTTTCAGTGCATGATTTCATTATGCTATTTTTAAGGAATATTGGTTACTCATATGACAAAACACTTTTGAGACAAACTATTTTCCTTGTATGAAGATCAAGCTSAACATCCCAAACAATCTTCCATGGAAAGTACAGAAGTGAACATCATTTCATGAAGACTTGCTTTTTAGACTCATTACAGAGCATGTTTTCAAATATGAAGTCAATAAATCACTTYCTTGTGGGGCCATCTCTGTATTTTAGCTAGTGTTGGAATATAGGTGATATTCCAGCTTCCAGTATAATGAGAAGTTTCTAGTATCTCAGTTATATGCCAAAACTTAGATGTAATTTTCAATTTCTTTCCTCACAACTTTCTTTCTCTGACCACAGAATTACCGCAAACTCAGTCAGTGCTTACTTGGTCTATACTGTCATGCTTCACTGAAAACTGAAATGGACCACGTGTTTCCAGCTAAAGTCATGGCTGACTAGAGCTAAGAAATGATTTCTAGTCTTACAGTGAGAAATATTTTATTTATTCCACTGTTTGGCTCATGACTGCTTTTGTTTTATCTTCTTATTAATATCTAACTAAATAGAAATGAAACATAGACATCGCAACATATTTCAGAGGATACATGAATCCCTAGAACAAAACATTTATGCTTATTAAAGTGTTGTACTGTGTTGGCACTACAGGCTATGTAATGAATTTATACTGTCAAATATCTATGGTTATTCCTTGGTCATTATTTGCTTTAGTCCCTGTCTCTTGTTAAAAAACAATTCATGATCCAGTCATGCAGCCAAAATAATATGACCAATCATACTCTGTGAATGAAAAATAACTAGCAACTGAGATGTACARTTTTCAAAGTATCTTTTATTTTAAAATTAGTGGACCAGTCCCTCACAGGCATAACATTTCTACACAAGGATGGCGGGAGACTGATGTCTCCCAGTTTGGGACACAAAATTCCATAGTTCCTTTGCTTAGTCCCATTTATGTGAATTTCATTCAATTCAAACCTATAATTTATCTTAATAATTAATATGATGTGTCCAGATATTCTGAAAAAAATCAAATAATAAATAATAGAATAAAAAGTACTTGCAAAAGGTGGGATAAGATATGGGAAGCCTTGTATTATTGTATTTCTAGATCTTCATCTTAAAATTTTTTGATCACTGACTTTCTTGATTTTCATCTTCTTTACGCTCTTGTTACATTTATTCAGAGTCCTAGCAAGTGCATTATCCAACTCAMCATCAGACTTTGTCATTGGAAGGGATTCAATCCATTCTGATTTTTCTTTTGTATATTAGTAATGTCATCTTTTATTTTCTTTGGCATTTTAGTTATCCATTCATTGTTATCACATTCAGGAAATTTATATTTCAATGTCATTCTTGGAYTTAAATCAGATCCACTTACAATTCAATATTCTTTACTTGCTTTTTGAAACAAATATTAGGAACTMTTGGGAAAATGATAGAGAACAAAATGGAAAACATCACTATGCCACTGCATAAATCCACTGTGTAGCCTTATCTTAAACCTGGTAGCTCTTGTTCTTGTTCTCAAAAATATTGTCAGATGTATGGAATGATTTTCACAAGACAAAATGTAACTAAATAAACTGACAATCTAACACCTTKAATAGGGAAGGAGATTATTTAAGGTCAATGAAATATGGCACAGAAAAGTTAAAGGTTTCTCTATCATCCAAAAATCACCAATTAAACTAGCAGAAAACAGATATAAAACAAACAAGGAAACAAAATAAAATTAGAGAGTATGTAATTAAGCTTTGGGATTCCTTGATKCAGGAAATCTATGAATATAAAGAGGGATTGTGCACATTAATGGAAGAAGGATTTCTATTAAATACAAAGATACTTCCTCTAGTTCAGTTAGTAGAAAATTGTTTGAAGCAGTGATAATACTTTGAAGCAGCAAAGAATATTTTGAATATTTTGAATATAGTCAGCATTCCCCAAGACACAAAGAGAACTATTAGAGCTYAAAATCTGACCAGGATCAACTCTTCTGCTGTTCGACAGTGTTTCAGAGGTTTGTTTCTGGAGGGCTTTCATACCCTGTATCACTGAAGACCTAAAAGATGTGTGATTGGTGCGACTTTCACTAATCAGATGAAGAGACYTGATATTCTTGATTTGAAAAATATTAAATTTGTTTTCTTAACTGAATTACAACAGATAGGAAATATATCCACAGTAGTCTGTCTTTGATTTGTCATTTTTAAAATTTTGAACATTCTTATTATCACAATGCAAATTCAGGTAAGAGGCTATGTATTGTCCATATCATATGAACTGGTTTTTGGAAAGAAAAGAAAAACAAAAAAAGCTTGCTTTTAAAGATATATAAGATATATTTTCTATGCCTCTGTTTCAAGACACCATCCTGAATCCTAACAATCATATTTTATGTCCCAAATATGCCTGTGATAGTTAACAAAGGATCTGAAAAGGAGATAGAAACAACCTGCCTTTCTTACAATTTTTCAGTAATAATCCATGTACATGAAGCCAGTTCCATGGTAGAGAAATGCAAATGAAATCTTCTGAATACACGCTGACACAGCACTCAGCTATGTATGAAAACAGACTGAGAGATGATTAAGAGCCAAAAAAGATTCAAGAAYTAATTCTCATTTTGTTCAGGAGGCTGAAGGGTTGAACAATAGTCTTAGTGTTTGGAGATTTACTTGTCTCTAGAGGTAATTAAATTCTTGATTATCTTTAAAGATTTTCATGAGAATTTGTATCTTTTACATGCTTAGCTACATTTAAGTGCAATACAGATCTGGAAAAGACATATTAATTTAAATTGCTTTTTGTTTTGTTTTGTTTGTTTTTTCCCATCTTGAGTGAAAATACTTGAGAAATGTAAACACATTCACAGAAAATGTGATGTGAGTTTCTTCTCTGTGWTAAATATTCAAAGCTTTGTGTTTAATATTTTGCCATTAAGAAAATGTTAGAATATCAGGAATGGGATTTGTTTCATACTATATTCAAGTATAACCCAGTGAGGTCTAGTGTTTAAAAAGAGAGAAGAAATAATTAAGCTTCCTTTTACAATCTTTTTTTTTTTCTTTTTTCTTAAAGATTTATGCTACAATAGCTATCTGTAAAGATACAATTCATTATTTACTTTTCAAAATTTTGAATGCTTTGAATCAGAATGTTTCTAATAGTATTAAAAAATGACTTTCTGTAAATTTCACTGTATTTTACTTGATGTATCTATAATATTTGTGCACACTAACAGATCATCACTTTTAATTCTATCTTTCCATCACATTTACAGCAAAGTACCTGATTTAAATGTATTATATATCCATGAAYGCAATTAACATATGAGTTAAGTAAAGTATTAGGAAGACTGCAGAAAATCTCTTTTCAGTACCCATCTGCAAATTGTGTTTTATACCTTCTCATTTTCACAGAGTTGTATCTTARGTGCTAAGTTCTCTGATGCAATCTTGTAAAATACTGAGCTGCGTGACCATTTTTAATCATGTTACTACCTCCTGTGAGTTAAATGGGACTAATAATTCACCTGATTATAAACACAAACTTGAGTTCCTTGTTAGAACTAAGTTCTCAGTGTCATGCTGAAATGAACCCATGTTTATCGAAAGTACCTACTCCCTCCTCCCACCTGAGACTGAAACACAGGAAACTTAAATTAAGTGGGAACAAAACAARACATTCAATTTTTCCTTATACTACTCATTTTGAGCCATTCTTTTAAAGTTACAAGAGTTATCTTACCGCCTTCAGTGAAACTTAGGTTAAAATTAGTGGGAAATAAGTTTTATAGGGGGGCCCTGTGACTAAAATTTTTCATTTGAGAGCTTCAGATAAATGTATCAGGATTTTCCCAATGTTATCATTGTTTAATTAGCAAAATATTTCCAGAATCTTCCTAAAGAATTAGAACCGGAACAGTCTGAAAGAGTTTGAAATTTTGTAAAGGAATTTAAACCCAACATATATGTGGAGAAATACTAAAAATTCAGTACTCTTYATGTTCAGCCAATTTCTATCCAAGTTCAGATAGAGGAAAAATATTTTTCAATGTTTGAAAACTCTCCTGATTCTTATTTCAATATCCTTGTCTGTGTGTAATTTAAAAATGATGAGTTATTTTCACACAGTCATTACAAATAGATAATGAACATTAACCATATAAGCCAGTCAGACAAAAGGATATCCCTGTGATTTAAGGAAAAATAAAGCTCTCTTCCTGAAGAAGCTGTTGAGCTGTTGGCAAGATGAATTCTCTATATATCAGAATTATCAAATATTTCTCTGTGCAAACAAATGGCTCTCAGGAGCCATGCAGTTGTCACTGTTAGCCCATCATTTTCTCTATTTTGTTTCACTTGCTTACTAAATAGATCTTGTAAACACTATGATGCAGGAATGGTATTTCACAGTGCATTTATATAACACTGARGAATCGAGTGGATAGACTGAACAGTGTTTTAACAATGCCATGCACATACACAAATGCACATGCACAATTAATGCTATTCTTCACTGTGACACAGTTTAATAACAGCACAAAAACTGGCAAAATAATTGGAGAAAAGAAGATCTGGCTTTAAAACGTTATCAAGTACTTTCCAAGTAAGACTGACTAAGCTGTCAATTACATTTTTTTTTTAATACATATATATTTAAAAAGGAAATCATTCTTTCCTTCTTGGTTCAGAACTGACTAGAAAGTAAAAAACTGATATATTTCATGGTTCTGCTCCTGTAGACAAACTAAGAGCAGCTGAAAATCAAATATAAGGGCTCATGGGATTTTCTTGTCTAACTGGAAAGATCAAGATTATTTATCTCTTGATTTTATTTATTCAGACAGTTTCATTAGCCTATGAGGAAACAGACTAGCCACTTCATTTGAACTATAAAACCAAAGTTCCTTTCCTAATTGTTCAATTTTTTATCCAACACTGAATTTGTAAACATCAAAAATATTTCCTATATATTAAGATTATACAGCACAGAGTATGGCATCATTAGTTATAAAATATAATGACTCAATCTTAATACGTTGTAATTTTTCCTGATTCATTTTTTTTTTAAGTGGATCTTTGTCATGCCATGAATTAAATATAACACTGTTTTGTAGATGCTGGCATCTATTGTGTTACAGTCGCTAATGTCTTTACTTATAACAAATCGTATTGCTATTTGTGTCCTTGGTGGTATGAGACTKAAGCATAAAGTGGTGATGTGATTGCTGAAACCAACTGCTCTACGCCAGACATTACRTCTCACTCCAGACTTCCAGGGAGCGACCCTTCAGAAGCAGAAATAGTACACGATGATGAAATTAGAGACTATATGCAGATGCACATACATGAGAGGACTTAATTTCATTTCCCTGTTTTACTCTAAAGCTCATGTGTATCTCAGATACCAAATAATCTGAAATATTATTGAATGATTGGAAATAAATTTGTAGTAAGCCTGGTATATTTTTATCAATGTTTACTAGACTGAAACTTATAAGAAATAACTGGGAGAAAACTTTTTTTTTTCTTTGCTTCCAGCTTCAAATTTCATTGCAGTTTGCTTTTTCATGAGACAGAGTCCTATGTTTATCTCCCTAGGTAGAACTAATACTTTCAAAAAAAACTGAAAGTGTTCTACCTTGTTTTGTTTTAAAAATGTTTTAAACTTATGAACATTTAAAAGTATGAGAAATTTCCCTAATTTTGAATGTTTGCAAGCTATTTAAAATTTGAAATTGAACATTTAAATCTGTCAAAGTGGTTTGGGGAAAGGAAGAACTTAAATGAATTTAGAAGGGGAAAAGTTCATTTTCAAAGGATATAATTAATTGGATGCCTCGGGACTAAAACTAATTACGACAGATACAAGATGAGTTTTTTTTTTTTTCTTTTTAATATCTATGTGCTATATTTGGTGTGATGTTTGTATAGTTTTTAGGTGACTTTCCAGGACTGAGTGCTCAAAAAATAACAGGACATTCTATATGCTCTGCTTTTGTAGTAGTTCAGTGTTTTTACTGTATTTCTTAGGAAAAGCATCATGATGCACTTTACATAACAAAACTAATCAAACCAATGAACTGCACCTGAAATTAACATCTCTGATATCAATTCAACATGCAGTTACAGCTACCTGGATTTAAAAAGTAAATCAGACTGAAATTTCTTCACAGAGAAGGAGTTCCTAGAAGTTGACGCATAACCAACGAAATCTCTACAGCTGACAAAACTATATTACACCATTTTTCAATATTAAATACTATTAATAATAATTTTAATATTAAAAAGAAAAATATTCACATTTCTCTGCAATGATCCCAGAAAGGATATATACATTTAGCATATAATRAAAATTAAAAATAGTATCTATCTTGAATTTATTTTGAGTTGTAGGTAACATGCAGATCACATCTAATAATCATGTTTTAATTGGTCTGAAAAAGCCATACAGAACCCTATGACTGGAGATGCAATGTTAAAGAATTTAAGTCTCTCTAATATACTGTAGGGGATCAGTTTTCTGTAGTTTTACTTTATATTTCTTGTAATTTAGATGATGTCCTGCCTACATTAATATTTCTTTTCTGCACAGTCACAAAACAGGATGTATTTGTTGTTAATATTTTGAAAATATCATTTTTTTTAAATTAACAGGAGTTAGTATATACATTTTGGGTAGATGTCTTTAGCTTCTGTTAACTTAGACTGAGAAGGGAACTGTAAATATTTGATCAGATCTATATTTATGCTATACAAGTTTCCCAGTTACCATAGTTTTAAGAATTTTTATGGTGAGGAGGAACCATATCTTTGCTTCTTTGCTTCTTCTTATACAATACATCTTTGGATTTGGAACAGGAGCCAATTTATGCTAAAGTTGTCTCTAAACAACTTTAAGGGGATAAAATGCACCATTTTATAAAATACATTGAAACGGTTATACAAATAGGTTTCTTTCATTTTTACAAATTTCCTAGATGTTATAAAATATATGTATATATAACTAGAGTGATTTATTTCATGTAAAATATAATTTGGTCATGCATTAGAATGCATTCAACACTGTTAGGAGAACTTAATCTAGCGGAAGAATTTTCTTTGGTGAGATTGCTCAAAATTAAAGATCAGTAATGGTGCTGTTAGCATTAGGTTACAGATCTCAAAATTCTATCACTACAGCCCTCCCTTATTTTAGATAAATAATATAAAATATAAAGAGAAATTGATAGTGTTCTTTACCTGTAGCACAAAAGTAAGGGTTAAAAAAAAGGATAGATGTAACATGTATATTCATTTAAGATGAGTGACAAAGGTCCCTAAAAGGCCTGTAAAATCTGTAAAAAMAACAATGTGCTGACTGTATAAGCTTTTTCATAAAGTTAAGAATGCAAAACACAAAATTTAGTTGATGTAGCAAGTTATGCTGGTTATCATTTCCACACACTTACAGGAAAAGAAGTTCATCACAAGTAGTCAGYATGGATTCACAAAGGGGAAATCATGCTTAATGAATCTGATAATCTCTATGATGGGATTACTGGCCGGATAGGGGAGGGGAGAGCAGTGGATGTTGTCTATCTTGACTTCAGTAAGGTTTCAGACAGCATCTGCCATAAAATCTTCATAGAAAAGCTGATAAAGCATGGGCTGCCTRAGTAGACAGTGAATTGGATTGAAAACTGGCTGAGTGGCAGAGTTAGAGGGTTATGATCAGTGGTATGAAATCCATTTGGAGCCTGGCAGCTAGCGGTGTACAAACTGCTAACTGCCCATTGACCCATTGGGTCAATACAGGACCCGGTGCTTCAGTGATGATCCAGATGATGGGGCCAAATGCACTCTCAGCAAGTTCACTGACAAGTGAACTGATAAACTAGATGCATGTGCTATCATTCAGAGAGACCTGGACAGGCTGGAGAAATGGGCAGAGAGGAACCTCATGAAGTTCAACAAAGGCAGGTGCAGRGTCCTGCACTTAGGGAGAAATAACTCTGTCCACCAGTACAGGCTGGCAGTTGATCAACTGGAGAGCAACTTTGCAGAGAAAGAGCTGGTGGTCTGGTGAACAACAAATTAGCCATGAGCCAGTCATGCACCTTTGTGGCCAATGACATCCTAGGTAGCATTAAGAAGAGGGCTGACAGCAGATCAAGGGAGGTGATCCTCCCTCTCTACTCAGACCTTGTGAGGACACTTCTTGGGTACTATGTCCAGTTCTGTGCTCCTCAGTACAAGTCCAGCAGAGGGCTACAAAGATGATGAAGAGACAGAAGCATTTCTCCTACGAGGAAAGGCTGMGAGAGCTGGGACTGTTCAGCCTGGAGAAGAGATGACTGAGGGAGGATCTTGACAATATATATAAATATCTGAAGCGAAGACATAGCACGGATGGGGACAGACTCTTGTCAGTGATGCTAAGGGACACTCCATCCCTGGAAACAGCTCATTCTGGATATCATCTCCAGACATGTGGAGAAAAAGGTGATCAGTAGTCAGCATGGATTCACCAAGGGGGAATCATCCTTAACCAATCTGATTGCCATCTATGATGAAATGACTGGGTGGGTAGATGAGGGGAGAGCAGTGGATGTTGTCTACCTTGACTTCAACTAGACATTTGAGACTGTCTGCCATAACATCTTCCCAGGCAAGCTCAGGAAGTGTGGGTTAGATGAGTGGACAGTGAGGTGGACTGAGAACTGGTTGAAAGTCAGAGCTCACAGGGTTGTCATCGGTGGCGTGGAGTCCAGTTGGAGGCCTGTGGCTAGTGGTCTCCCCCAGGGCTCAGTACTGGATCCCATCTTGTTCAACTCATTCATTAATGACATGGATGAGGGGACGGAGTGCATCCTCAGCAAGTTTGCTGGTGATACCAAGCTGGGAGGAGTGGCTGACACACCTGAGGGCTGTGCTGTCATTCAGAGAGACCTGGACAGGCTGGAGAGCTGGGCGGAGAGGAACCTCATGAGGTTCAACAAGGGCAAGTGCAGAGTCCTGCACCTAGGGAGAAATAACCCGAGGCACCWGKACAAGCTGGGGGCTGACCTTCTGGAGAGCAGCTCTGCAGAGAAGGACSTGGGAGTGSTGGTGGATGACAAGTTGACCATGAGCCAGCAATGTGCCCTTGTGGCCAATAAAACCAATGGTATCCTGGGGTGCATTAGGAAGAGTGTTGCCAGCAGGTCAAGGGAGGTGATCCTACCCCTCTACTCAGCCCTGGGGAGGCTTCATCTCGAGTGCTGTGTCCTGTTCTGGTCTCCCCAGGACAAGAGAGACATGGAGCTCCTGGAGAGAGTCCAGCGTAGGGCTACGAAGATGATCAGAGGGCTGGAGCACCTGCCCTATGAGGAATGGCTGCAAGAGCTGGGCCTCTTCAGCCTGGGGAAGGGAAGATTGAGATGGGATCTTTTCCATATTTACAAATACCTTGGGGGGAGGGTGTCAAGGGGATAGGGCCAAACTCTTTTCAGTAGTGCCATGTGACAGGACAAGTGAAAAYTGGCATAAACTGAAGCACAGGAAGTTCCACCTGAATGTGAGCAAGAACTTCTTTACTGTGAGAGTGACAGAGCACTGGCATAGGTTGCCCAGAGAGGTTGTGGAGTCTCCTTCTCTGGAGATCTTCAAGGACCACTTGGATGTGATCCTAATATGCTCTAGGTGACTCTGCTTGAGCAGGGGGGTTGAACTAGATGATCTCCAGAGGACCCTTCCAACCTCACCCATTCTGTGATTCAGTGAGCAGCAACAGGCACAAACTGGACTCAGAAAGTTCTCTCTGAACATGACGAAAAACATCTTTACTGTGAAGGTGACTGAGCAGCATTTAACCTATTCCAGTCAGCTGCATTTCACTATTAAAATATTTTATAAACCACGAGGCTTTTAGTTAGTAAAGATCATGAAATAATTTCCGTGCCTTTTTTTTTGACATAAAACATGAAAAATTTTGAAACAAAATTCTGAACTGACAGAATTACAGTGTTTTAAAAGTTAAGATTGACATGTATATCAGATACACATACTGTTTGCAGATGTGAGGGGCTTGACAGGAAGGAGTGACCTTGCAAGCCATAATGAGTCTCTGATCAAATTCAGGATGGTTTCTGGTTTGAACAAGCTAGATAATCTTCAGGGATCCTTTCATATCTGAATTATTCCATAATTCTAAACAGTAAATCAGGATGCTAATAGACACTAAACATACAAGGACATGTCTACTGCCAAAACTACCAATAAGGCCATTGAAAGACGGTAAGCTGGAAAGAGTAGACTAGAGTGCAATCTCTGTAATAGTTAGGACTGAACACGCCCAGGCTGTTCATACACTGCAGGAGAGACTGACGGGCTCTCAAGCCTGCTGGCCTGTACCAGGCTCTGCGTTACATGAGTGAGCACCGGAGGTGAGTGAGAAGAAAGAGAGCTAGCTGAAGAGGAGGCAGTCTGAGCTGCCAGAGATGACAATCTTTCCAAGGCCTGGCCTTTCGGGAACACCACTAACCATCAACAAGTTTGCCTTCTGTAGTACCAAATGAAAATCTTATATTTGGATTTTGGAGCTCATGATGCAGTATTTGAATAGGGATCTCAACAAAATAATAGAGTGTTTTCATTTATGGTTTGGACTTCAATCAAGAAAAATGTTAAAACATGCATGCAAGTACTTTTGAGGCCTGGGACCTTAGTACATTAGTTCTAGGAATAGAAATGGGAATCATACAGGTTAGGAAAGATACATTTTTGTATTTTAGATGTTCAATTTCAAAACATTTTATTTAAATGCTTAGAACAGTTATTTCCTTCAAGAGATTACATAGATTACATAAATGATGTCATGGTAAGGACTGGTTACACAACATCCAGTTCAGAGACCAAAAATATTAATTGTAACAATTGCTATGAAGTCAGAGAAAAATACTTAAATAAATGAAATGCTGTCTGACAAACAGTAAAATGTATTTGATGATTCAAGATGAATAAAGAAAAAGAGATATTAGCCTCTGCTTATGGGAGCAGTCTGATCTCAGGCATGCCATGGCAATTCTCTACAGCCTTTTCATTTTGTTTCTTCTTAGCAAATGCATTAAAATGGTGGTCCTTTATATCTTCTTATRTAAAGCACTTTCTAAATTCAAGCTGTTACTAATGTGATTACTGATGGTATGAGCACACAAGGGGTGGTTTCTTATCCCCACATTTAAATTCTACATACTCTTTCCTCTGTTTCATTTACATGTTGGTAAGTATCTATGTAATTCTTCGCTTCTTCTTTTACCAGGCTTCTGAACAAGCCATAGCAGAATCATATGCAACTTATACAAATCTTCTTTAGCAAATCAAATCTGAAGTTAGAAATGCAGACAATGAACTGGAAATACAAGACATACGTTTCTTTCTTTTTCATCAAATATAAAATACCAATAGAAAAGGACATTTTTCACAGTTAAAATATGTACTAGAATCTTTTTTTCTTCACACTAACAAAGAGGAGTGGGAAAGCATATGTTCCTTGACTGTTGGTTGGTTCTTTACAGAGCTAATGTATCTCTGTGATACTGTGGCATGTTTGAGGAAGTTTTTCTGATTTTCATTCTTTTTCTTCCTCCYTTCCACCATATTATGTGCAGCTTCTTTTGCTCTCTGGTTGCTCAGATGCATTTCTATCCCGTTGTTTTGTCCAGTTTCCTTTGGAATTTCTTCCTGATATGTACTCCAAATCTTTTTATAACTGCACTTTTATTTGATCATATTGATTAATCACAGCAAAACAAATCAATCCTTTTAACTGTGTGGAGAAGTTTAGGAGCAGTGTATACTGATAAAATTACAATTTGCAAGAGATGCCATCTGCAAGCAATGTTGTTTTCAAACAGAGTTACAAGCTGTTAGTCTTTTACTCTACATAACTCAAAATGTAAAATCAAAAATAGTTATAGTCAGATCTCTAAGTACTGAAAACTGTTCTTATCTGTGACAGAGAAACTCTGTATTCAGATAAAAGTTGATAAACTGAGTCAAGCATGTGGTTACTTTGCAGACATCAAACATTTTGGATGAAAAAGAAAAGATTTTTTCCTAACCAACTAAGCAGATACTTATTTTTTTGCTGCACTATCGGAAAACTATGCCTTTTTTAATGTCTTTTTTTTTTTTTTTTACAGTGTTTGCAGATTAATCCAAAATGCCTACAGTGCAACTTAACCAAACAACAAACAGCAAGCATATGCAAATTTCTCATATACTTGTCTAGGATCCCAGGATTCGGCTAAGTCATCTTGGATTTTGTTGCCTTTTTGGAGTACTGCAGAAGGTATGGCAGGCAAGGAGTTATCTGAAATGTTTTAAAGGCTTTGAATTTGCAGGAGTCCATACTGTCAGATTTTGACATTTTAAAGAGAGAAGTCTCATGTAGTCAAAAGCACACACCTGCCTCGTGTCCTGGGGTATGCTGGTGGGGAGGAAGACAGGCATGGGTGAAAGAAGCACAGAGCTCACCTCCAGAGTACATTAATACCTGCCACCTTAGGATCTCCTCATTGCCGTATCAGTCCAGTAGCACAAACTTGCAGGAGAGACCGAGAGAAAAGAAGAGAAGAGCTGCAGCAGCAGATGTCAGTAGATCCTCAATGAGACTCAAGTTACCATTCAACTCTTAAYAACACCTTGGCATAGGATACATTAAGTAGCTGCTTTTGAATTACTTTGGAGTTGAACTTTTTCTAGTACAAATCARTGTAGCAATGAATTTAACAAGGAATGCACTGATTTACAATTATTAGGCTCTCACAAAAGGGAACTTTTTTATAATRCTCTGATAGGCTGACATTGGGACATTTAACTTTCCCAATGCAAAAGGATGTTGTAACACATGTAGAACAGTGGTTTGTAAGCCAAGAAGATTTAATTTCATCAGCATGCTTGACACTGAACAAAATTTGATTTATGAATATACCAAATTAAAAATATATTTTTGTTTTATTTAATATTTCGAATATCTTCATCCAAAGCCCTCTAAAGTCTGAACAACTATTTTACAGCTATTTAGAAACAGAAAGGTGCAAATAGTTGCATGATATGGTTTTCAAAAGAACTAGAGTGACTAATTTTCCATTACATTTGTAGGAATTATGATGAGATGTGGAATCTTTTTGAAGCTTTTACATCATTGCTAAGTTCTTTCACATAGGTAAATATTTTTTAAATGTGTAGCAACATTCAATGGAAAGTGTTCTTTTTATTGTGAATTTATTTACTAAAACAACAAAAGACTTTCAGTTTAACCTATCTAGAGCAGTAGAAGGCAGGCTTTTAAAGTTATTTTAAAACACTCTTCTAAAACTCTARGTTTTTGTGTAAAATCCTGGATTTTCCTTGTAAAATACTGCTATGTGTGAACACTAGGAAATAACTTATAATTGGTTTTAATATTTAAAAAATGAATTCTCAATGAATACAAAATGAAGCTCTGCACATTTATCATTGATGGGGATTCAGTTTTTAATTTGGGCCACAAAGTTTTGGCAAGCATCTTTTCAATGGTTAATCTCCAACAATAGGTCAATTCCAGATATAAAAGCAAACTAATGTGTAACTGGTTATATACTGTCATCTGGTTAGACATAACATCAAGAATGTTGCATGGGATTTTAATTACATACATTGCTTGACATGCAATAAGACTATCTTGGCTTAAACTTCARAGTGCAAATCTCTGAAAAATGTCATTTAACTCTAAGCTGAAAATAGGAATATTCACAAAGGACTCTACCAATATAAAGGTTGGAATATTTCCAGGCTAACAATTGAATAGTTTGTGTTGTAATTCTTATTTATTACAATAAATGCTTTGTAGGGGGAATGTCAATAGTTAATAAGTCCTGCATATTGCCATAAAAAGATTGGCTTAGAGATCTCGTAAGTGATTTGTGTTGGAGCTTAATCGCATAAAAATTGCAGACATTATTCAGAAACAAATTGAATCACTATAAAACAGTGTTGCAAGGACAAGGGTAGCTACATGACAGACCTAGAGGCTACTCCAAAGCTGCCAAAATAATTGTCTGAGGAATCTGCCAAGGAGACAGATGCTGCTGATAGAAAGTAATGTTCCATTCCCTGGCAGTTAGTTATAGCAATGGTGTATCAACCCTGCTGCAGTCAAGAAGATAACTTAAAGCAGAAAGCTCTATTGTGTAATGGTGTTACACTTTCAAGATTTATCGGGTTGCAGTCTGAACTGGAAGCAAGAATAGAAACCCAAGGCCTAGCACTCAAAATCCCATTTCAGAAGGGATTGCATAGCCAGCACAGTATCTAAAATGTATGCCACACTTGGCCAGTATACYGGCCAATACTTGACTGGCCAGTATGCAGCTGGTCTAATTCTTCTGACTTTTTGAACATAGACTCAGTGTATGTCACAAGACTTCTCTGTGTTGAATGTGTGGAAGACATGCTCATTAGAGAGAGCAACCTGAATGTAGCTGAGGATTGGAGGCCTATCACAAACCCAGAGGACTGGTTGCACAGAATCCCAGAAGCACAGATGGGAAGGTACAGGAGTTTATCTTTGGGCTGGCTTTTTACTGAAGAGCGAAAATCAGTAAAGAATTTGCAATGGATAGAAAAACTCAACTCCTATGTAGACAGAAGTTGTTTATTTGTATTTTCATTTGAACTGAGATTTTGGTGAGGGATTCACAGAAAAAGGCAAGAGCAGTAAAACTTCAAATGTAATAAATATAGTGTTGTTGGGAAAAATAATCCTAACTATCCAAAAAAGGTGATGTGCGCATGTGATGTTCTATTATCAAGTCAGGAAAAGTATTTTAGAGCTGTTGCAGATTATTCTCTGAAAATATTAGCTAAGTGTTTATCAGTGATCAAAAAGTCAAACCRTACATCAGGAATTATTAAGAAAGGATAAAGAACAAAACAGAAAATGCCATAATACCACTGTGGAAATCAATGTATGTCACTATATTAAGAAATGTGCATTGGTCATGATATCTTGGAAAGCACAACCATAGCATGAACGTCCTACATGCCAGAATGGCACACAATAAATAGCTGCTGCTTGTAGGGTGAAAYTGTGACACCTCCATACTCTAAATAAATCTTGAATCAAAAATGCTGTGTAAATTTACCTATGAAGAAAAGTTGATAGTAAGACCTCATCTTCCTCTTCTTTTTGCATTGCAGCATATGCTTTCCCCTTCCYYTTTTCCTTCTCCTTCCCCTTCCACTTCCCTCATCATGGCTTTGCCAGAATGAAGATGCCAAGCATCTTTTCTGTCTCACTGTGTCTGTATGGGGTTACAGCTTCATGCACAGCCCTATTTGCCATCCCAGTGCCATGGGWTGTTGTTCAGTGGCTTCAGTTCCTTTGGGCATCATGGCATACAAAGTAATTCCTAAAGGCAASTCTTTCGGTGAGACTAGAGTCACCTTGGTGGTAGCCTGTGCTAATCTGTTTGCTCTGTAAGCCCATTAGGGTTCTGCATTAGTCATTTTACTCTGGATTTGAGCATTAAAATGGTGAGACAGCTGGTGATAGCTCAAGGCAGCTGTTCTCTTCTCTGTCTCCCTGCTGCCAGGACAGGTGGTCTCTAGGAATTATCTTGTTTGTTAATAAACATATAATAAAATTGCATCCGCTTGGTTACATTTGGCAAAAATGTAATACTTCTGTMGGTCTTCATTAAGCCCCTGCCTTTCACAATGCTGCAATAACTAGGGACTGAATTAGTGGGTTCAGTTCAGTACTTGTCCAAAACAGATCAGRTATTTTGGAGTGAATCTTGATGATGGCTGAATTTACTTGAGTATCTACATTCTTCAGGTAACACAGAGTGTTTGGTTTTTCTGATCCTTAACACTTCCTTTTCAGTGTCATCAAGGTGCTAATTTCCAAGTTATTTTGTCCAAACTATTTCAGAATTAGGTAAGTGCAYTCACTCCTGGACAGCAATTATTTCTTGGTCTTCTAGGGCTTGTTTGTTAAGAATAAAATAATAATATAAAATTCTACTCACTCTTCAAAAACATTTATCCATTTTTTGTCTTTATAAAGTAAAATGAGGCTAAACGGAGGCCTATAATTTTTTAAGTTAAAAAAAAGAACTTTAATTCTTCAGCTTCCAAATGACTGTTAAATTGTTTAGCACAGTTCTTCTAATAACCTCCCTCTGATGGCTCCCTTTTATGCGCCTTTGGAAGTTAAATCTAATTAGAATAGCTGTAGAATAGTTTGGCATATGTCTCATAAAATTCTTCACCCGCTGCCCTCCTCCATACTTAATACTTCCTAATTAACTCTGAGAAGAAAATTAAAAGGAATTGACACACATATCAGTTTTCACCCAGACAAACATAGAAGAGGTCTCCACAGAGCACCGTCAAAAACCATACTCACTTAGAATGAATCAGTTAGTTAGCAGAGGGAGAGGGAGAGGGAGAGGGAGAATGCATTTTTTATGTAACTTGAACACAAATTTTTGGTTTCCAAAAGATGTCTTTCTGCTTATAAACCATGCAGATAGGTCCATTTCGGTCAAACTAAAGATGAAGGTTTTAATCCTAAATTACTGTCTTGATATATTCTTTATAGTTTTCAATCAGCTTAAACAGAGCACATTTCTCATGSGCTGAAGGAATGAACAAGAAGCAATGAGCAAAAGAGCTAAAATGAGATGCTGACTACATGAATAGCTATGAACTTTTAAAGTCTGTGCAAGCTACATTTTTTTTAAGTTTATATTTTAAGCGAGTACAAAATTAGTACTCTGTTGCCTTTGATCAGAAAATTTTGAACATACTTCCCAAAGTTCTGAGGTCAATTAAAAAAAATGCGTGTCTATATATCTTATTCGTGTAGTTTGTAAGATTCTAGGGGCTGTGACTGTATTTTATTTTCTTGATGGCTTGTTTCTGGCTAACAACTAAAGTAGTTCAACTGTTTCTTGTYCATAGGTGTTCATCCTGTTCCCGCTTGTTACAGATATAACTCAGCTGTTAATGTGGCATCATATTGCAATTCTTTCTATACTTTCTTTTCCTTTAAAATCATTATTATACATTGTCCAGAACAACTTGAGTAATCAGGTTTATTTCCTGACGTGATTAAAGGAAAATTACCTTCTGGGGTAAATATGAAATGCTTTCATTTTTAATCGTTCTATAAGTTTATGTACATTCATGTATGATCTTTATATAAAACTCAAGAAGGGGTTGTTCTTAAAGTGATCTCCTTGAAGTATTCAATCAATATTTTCCATTAAATTCCATACACACAGATATACACAGATGGCTGCTCCCATGATCCTCCTGGCAGAATCACAATTCAGTTTTTGGAATCATTTATAATCTATTTTTAAATAGTAATTTTGTCCGTGGTTGATCATGAAACTGTATTACCTGAAACAGCCACTACGTCATGTTTGGCAACAGCTGTGGCAGGGTGTTTTGTGTTCTGCAACATTCTTCTCTTAAAGAATGTCTTTGTTAAGACAAATAAAACAAAAACATACTTTTATAGGATGCCTATTTTTATGTTAAAAATGTGTCTTTTTCTGTGTTAAAATTAAATATATATATATATATTTTCTAGCTGCATTTTTAAAGAATTTTTATATTCAGTTATATCTGCCCTCCTGCTGCTACTCAATGGAATATTTGCAGCAACACAAAAAGCCATGTCTGTCTAATTTGTTATAAAGAGATGAAGTGCAAGTGATTGTACATGTGATGTTAAATGCAAGAAGAGGATGAAAAAAAATAAGAGAAGGTATGTATACCATTTTACACTAATTAATGTTTCACATCTTTCTTTTTTAAGTTAAAGGCTCCTTTGAGATGRTTCTGCTGAGCTCTCAATCTCACCCTTGTGGTCATTATGTTGCTTTCAGTTAGTAATCATTATTTGTGTAAAAACTGTGCTCCTATCAACTTTATCAATCTTTTTTTTTTTTATAATTTTTAAAACATTTATTTAATGCAAACATGATATCCCCTTTAGGGGAATTTATACCAGCAGTAAAACTAGCTCAAAAGTAAATCAAATAAACTCACAATGAAATAAGAAAAATGAACTACCAGTGTAAAAGCATGAGGCTAGGAGAGATTATTTTTCCAAAWCAAATATTTTTGTCTTCTATATTCAACACCTGCACCCACTGTTTCTCCTTTTAAGTTTACTTGTTTTTCATTYCTCCATCTACTTGCTTGTTTTTCATTCATCCATCTCTTGATACCAATTATTTATAATGAAGTTCRGATTAAGACTGTCTCTTAGAAATAAACTTCTTAAAAATTTAAAACCCTACAGTGAGTTTTGAAGAAGGTTGAATTGATATGACTAGATGTTATATCAAGAGGAATGGCATAGAGATCACGGTTGTCTACCTTGGTATAGACACTGGTAATTTTTACAGCAGTTCAATGCTTTTCCAGCAATCGCAAAATTGATAAATGTGTCCAACTTTCACTACTCTACTGGGGTAATATTCATGCACGAAGGAGATAGCGCTGGCTAGGAGGTGAGCAGGAACAAGGGGATCTTTSAAGGCAGATGTTGTTACTCTTTACACTCCCTTCAGACCTAACACAAACACTCCCTTGGGACATCATGTTTTCACTGATTTGTTTCTCCTGCAGCAGCTTATTAACTTAGTTCAAAATATTCTGAAGTTGAGAAAAGGAGGCTTTTTGAAAGACCATTTTTTAACTTTCTCTTCACCCCCTCTAACACTATTCCACCCCTACGAAGAGAAAAGAAAAATCCTCCTGGATTTCTTCCWGTGTCAAAGAACTGTAGAGAGGATTGCACAGGGCTCTAAGGGGACTACCTCAGTGTCTCATCATACCTCAAGGGGAAATTTCATCCCCTCACAGGCACTGCAGGGTGTTCCTTGCTTTAAGAGTCTTACATTGTAAAAAAGAGGCAACAGCAACCCTTCAGTTCTGATGAAACACGGGATGATAGCCAGGAGAACAGACAGACATTCACTTTGAGACATACATGTGAAGTTTGGTAATGCATGTTTGAGATGTTATAAGAACTTCTTTATTGCTCTATAAGAAGATGACATTTGTGCACCATCTTGAGCAATGTTAAATGCTCACTCAGTAGTCTCTAGAGCCAAAGAAGAAGCCCTTGCTACTTCTACAATTTTCAGAACTCTGCCATATCCTAGCACATTTCAGACAATGTGGATTAATTCTAATCTAAGGGGAAGAATCACTAGTGTTAGAATGAAAGACTCCAAATCCTCATTTGCCCTGTCTGTTTTATAATAGCGAAAAATACTAACCCAAGCTAGCCTAAACCATAGTATCTCTTCAGTTTAAGCAATGCCTACTTGTAGCTTTTAAAATCATGCAGTAAAAAACTAGAATAACAAACACAATTTAGTAACATATAGGCCTCAATTCTTCATGGCATCTAGTCCAAATAGGGATGTGTTGTAGTTACTTGTTTGGCTTATAGTGATAGTTCTTAGACTTTGACTATAGTAAGGTACAAGTAGAACATACTGAACTAGTAAACCCCAAAGTGAACTTCTCTCAAGTGAGATCTTGTGCAGTGAGAATTGCAGCTTAAAACTGAGTTCCTGCTGAGGAATCCTTGTTCTCAAAAGCATTCTTATAGGATGCAGAAATCTTTTTCTGGAGAAAAATGTTAAAGTATCAAAAACTTATTTTCTGTTCTGATTTTGAGTTACAAAAAACTACTTTTGAATTCTTTTCTATATATTCATTGYTCATTTCAAAATCAGCTTTAAGCTAAGTAATTTTGAAGTAAACCTTGAAGTAGAATACAATTTATGTGTTCTGCTAATTCTGTAAAGCTAATTAACTTGGTTCTGCTTTTTGATTCAGTTTGCTTGAATTTAATGCTTATGTTTGGTAAGCAGACAGATAAAGAGATAAATGGGTCACTGTATTTATGACTGCTCATTATTTCCTTTAATATCCATGTTGAATTGTGTAAATTCTGATTAAAATTAAAATACTTTTAYGCCATCTTAGCAGTAATTGACTGAAACAGACAATTTGTACTTTGATTCTGTCTGTAAAGTAATTGACGATCACAAACCATTTTTTGAGAATGCATTTAATCAGTCAGCTTTTTTTTGAGTGTTTAGAAATCATTTAAGAATAGATTTGTTTCTAATAGGAAAGTTCTGTATGTTTTTCCATATTCCTTTCTCTGTGACTTTCCTTTTTCCCTTCCTTTTTTTTCTTTTTGTTTTCTTTGGTCCCCTTTCACTGCATGTAAAATTCTCATCATAAACTTTTTTTCTTTTTCCTTCATTTTTATCTCCTCCATCAGTTTCCTAATTGCTTTTCTTTATGATTTTGTATCAATGTAGACTATCCTCTTCTTCTTATATATGAAACTGTGATGAAATTTATTCTAGTTAAAGAATACTTCACATCAGCTAAAAATTTGCCTAGTATTAAAATGCACTAATATGCTTACACTAAGTAAACAACTAGTAACAGGTTACGACAAAGTTGAAAGTCTCTTAGAGAACATGCAAGTTCATAAAACAAGATAAAACAAAAAATACTGCAAGTTTTGCCTAATATTCAGACAAATACTTCAATCTATTTAATCTGATGCATTAATTAATTCACTCRACTGTATTAGGTTCACAGAAAGCAAAATTCAAAAGAAAGGGAAACATAACATCTATCACTTCTCTGCTAGCTGTGACAAAAGTCTAGCCTAGAGGAAATGGGCCTCTTTGCAGGTGTAAATTCCACTGAAAATGTCAACACCTGTCATTTCGCACTTGTGTTTCAATGCAGATGAAAAAATACTTCAAATTTGCATATGTAATTATTGATTCTTTCCAAAATGTCTTGGTACAAAGTTATATTCTCAAGTCGTTCCCAAGTCACATACTTTTCAACCACAACYTCACTCACACAACCTTGCATTCTTCTCAGCTCTTTCTTTCTGAAAGACTCAAAATAGACCCAGATTCAGCTTCACCAAGCACAGACAAAAGCATCACAATCAATCTTATTAAAATGACATTAAAAATCTTTTATGCTTTTCATTTTAAGGTAACCCTAGCTGGAATTCACAGTATATTCTATGYTTTCCATATGAATTTAAAAACAAATCTTACTTACATATATTTAATATTTTTTCCTTCCTTTACTCATTCTGTATAAAGACAATTTGGTTTTATGATCTACTGGGTTGCTGCAAACTCAATGACTTTGGAGATCATCCTATCCTTGGGTCCTTCTTTGTCAACTCTAGTGATCCAAGAGAAGTTCTTGACTCCCTCCAGGGCAAGGAAATGTGTCTGCCACAGAAGTACATCTTCTCGTGTGGCCAGAGAGGTGATGATTCAGATACTAAGGGCTAGAGATTTAGAGGGCAAAGAAAGCATAATTATGTTGGGGCTGTTTTGCCATTTCCTTATCCTCTCCAGAGAGAGGTGGCAGGACAGGTGAAATTACTCAGTTCACCACCTGATACTGCTAACTGGTATAGGTGCTTTGACAAAGGAAACATTTGGATAATATCCAAATAATATATAATTATTTCACTTCATATCTGGGTTCTACACTGTTACAGTGAAGTGTTTCACTCATTGCTTTTGATCATGTCTCTAATCTTGCACAGTCAATCTAAGMTCAGTGTGCAATTACATTTCTGGGATTATTGCTAAACAGATTTTTAAGTCAGTTATTCATTTTGAGTTCTTTTTTTTAATTATTTTTCCTAGATCAAAGTTCTATTCCTCCCCCCGCCCCCYGGCTTTATTTTCTGTAGAAAATTCTCAGAATATATGAACTAAAATATAAAAATCTCACTTTTTTCCACAAATAACTACAACAGCAACTTTGTTCCCTTGAAATAAAAATGTATTATGTGATATACATCATTGTGCTTTTGCGTTTCTCATTTCCTACCTATGGACAGAGAACTTTATATTTTAAAATAATTTTCTGTTAAGCAGCAGAGGTTTCCAGTATTATTTTTGGTAGCTTAGTTTACTTCAGTATGGTTAGCATTTTCTGGGACTTCATGTTTAAATGCAGTTATGTTATTTCATACTTTTTTTTTTTTACACCAAGATTTTCAATATAACTAAACTAAAYGAAGTAAGTATGACCTTTATACATACTTTCAAAAGCTTTGCACGGTTGAAGTTAATAAGGAGATGAGKAAAGCAGTTACATTTCACTTCAGTGAAATTTCTCGGATTTCAAGAGGCATAACAGCATGGAAACTACACGTCTGATAAAGTACTCTTTGCTAAATCTTGTCAATAAGAATAGCTCGGTTTTAAGACTCTTAATTCAYTATACTTCCTGATCCAAATCATTGGGAAATTCTTATTTTACAGGTAATTGAATAGAATAGGCAAAAGAAAAGGTTGAGTTTTGACTATTCAAGAGGAATAAGTACTGATAAAATATGATCTAGATAAATGGACAGTGAGATGGACTAAAAACTGGCAGATCAGGGGCACGAAGTCCAGCTGGAGGCCTGCCACTCATGGAAAACCCCAGGGGTCAATACTGCAGTATGGTACATGAAAATTAACATTTTCTTTAATGACTTAAATAATGGGACAGAGTGCCCTCTCAGCAAGCCTGCAGATGACACAAAACTGGGAAGAGTGTTTGATAGATCAGATGGATGTACTGCAATTGGGTTAGTCAGTGTTTAAGACATATTTCTAAAGGAAAGGAAATATTTCTAAAACACTGTTTAGAAATAAAACTGTCCATTTAGAAATTTATTTCTGTGAAGATGCTCAAGAGGTTTCTCTTCAAATAATAATAAATCCATGAAACTGATTGTATCTACCACACAGACTTTACTATATTGCAAAAATCTTTTGCCAATATTCTACCATGTTATATACTATTATTATTGCTTCATATTAAGCAGGAACAAGTGTTACTTATGTACATGGATGCCCATGTACTTTAACACATACCAGTGTGTGTATGTGCATTTTTATAGAAGATTTGAAGAGCTTTTTTTGCAAACTAAGGCTTCTCAGGCTTTGGCAGAACAGTTGACTGTGTTGCTCCATATAAATATTTACTGCTGCTGGGAAATAGTCATAGTTTTGCTAACCTTAAAATAACAAATTCCTCTATGAAATGCTATTTTTCAAAACCTTTTTTTTGATGATTCTGTGTACAATAAGGGAACAAACACCCATGTAGCTATTTTAATTAGAATTTTAGTTGTCAAAAGGAAAAATGATGTGCTATAAATATTTTCATGAGATTTCCCAGAGCTGTGCAAAAGGTAATTTAAATAACTGTTGTCTGGAGCTAGAAAAATTCTGGCTTTCTTTGCTTCTGTTAGTAATAATATAACCTATCCAGAGCTCAGGAGGACTCCACATGGAAATTAATCTTATTTAGAAGAACTCAATTAGAATTCCTATAGAAATGCCTTTACATGACTTCCATATCTTATATTGAAGACTGGAAAAGAACATGCAAAGAAATTGAAATTGTACTCATAGGTTTTGAAGTAAAGTGAAGATGGTCCATAAAGTTCCCATTAATCTAAATGGTAGGAACATTTGCTTAAGCCAAGATGAGCAGATTGTTAACAGAGTTCAGCAGCAGGGAAGAAGGAATTCAATCAGTTCTGTCTTCAGTAGTAGATAGATAGGAAAAAAAAAAAAAAAAAAGATTTTAACCACTGGATCACATAGATATGCCATGCAGTAAAATACAAACTGTATGAAGAGTCTCCCTAGAGTTTATCTCCTGACAAGCAGTTTGGGAAATTTACGCACGACAAACTCGTGCCTGTGCAAAGAATTTTGCTTTGGCTTAGATCGTTTGGGCAGCTACAATAATCCTAGAGTATGGGGGAGGGGGAAAGCATTCTAAAATTCTTTTTACAAATAAGAAAAAATTCTTAGAATTTCTTTTGGCTTTAAAGATAACTGTGATTTGAGACAATATTTGTTAATTAGTAAGTATTTAAAGCATATAAAGGAACTGCATTGAAATCTATAACGCATACATGAAGACTGCAGCTTAAAATCACTTAAATAGCTGGACATTTGTACAAAAAAATCCAGCCTGATAGAGGTGAATCTGATAAAAAAAATTGTCAACTGTTTTGATCCATTAGTAGTTAACTAGAAAATATTCTAACCTCATCATATTTTTTTCCAAGACCACATTACATGTAACTAGAAGCAAATTCAACAAGAAGAGCAGATGAAGATGACAATAAATCAAATAYAAACCCATCGAAAAATCAGTGTGGCTTCCATTTTTATATTTTTCTTTTCTTATTGTTTGTTTGGATTCTTAAAATACCTACGTAAGGATCGGTTTTCAAGCATTAAGGAACCTACGAAGTAATCAGCTTGCATCATCACTAGGAGTGACTAGAATCTTTGTGAATTAAAATGGAAGTAATTAAAAGATTTTCTTTAGCTAAAGAAATTTAATACAAGCTGTAGTGTAATTCAGAATGTAAGAATGAATGAAGAATTATGAGACATCAGTAATCTCTCAAAACTTAAAGCCACATTTTCTGCTAGTTTGGACTACAATTTGATTGCTTTTCTTCTCCTCTGTCTGCTTAGTAKAACATATTAATTGACAAGTTTTGTGTTTGTTTCTTCCCTTATTAACAATGTTACGATGACTTTATTTTTCAAAGTGTCTAAGCAGATATCTTCCTGCCCTACATTTTCATATGTAAATCTACCAGAGACTGCAAGTTTGTGCTACCGACTGTATGCAATGAATACCAGGCCCACCGGCCGGCCAGCACTGGAGGTTGGTGGTCTATTACGTACTGTCATCCTTCAGGTACGCGTCCTGGGCTAGGCTAAGTATTACAGTGTGACCTGGCCCCATATTATTCTCCCATGCAGTAGTCAAAAAGGTCGTTTGCCTTACAGAGATATTTTCATAGCTTATCCATACTGTGCAAAATACCTATATGCATTTGTACTTTAAAAATATTAGATGGGATATTAGAATTTTATTTCCCTATATGTTTCCTGCTTGTAATCTCATAAACATCCTTCATGAAAGAGCAGGAAATAGGAGACTGAAGTATACAGCTGTAGGAGTTATCTCACCAAATACAGCCTTATAATCAGAGTAAACTATGTCACCTTCAAAATGAAATATTTTTTAGGGAGAGAGAATAAATGATTTTCTTTTCATCACATAYTCAATATTTTGAAAAGAACATAAATTGTTTTGAATTTTCATCTATCTCTAGTCTACCTTTTGGAAAGTGAGTTTCAGTATGTACACTGCGCATTTAATAGATAAACCTTTCAAAAGAGCTCAGATTTGCTTGRAATAATGAATCACACGCTCATATCTGAGTCAGATTTTTGGTCCTTATATTTATTCAGCACTAAAGGGACAGAAAGGAACTGGAATTGTCAACCAGAAATGTTTCTAAAGCATGTCTTCTCTGGAGGGCATATAGATGGCTTTATGTCATCCCTCAGGCTGGAATCCTTGGCTTTTCAAAGGTTTCATCTTACAAATACAGTGAGAAGAGTAAGGTTTGTTCAGAAGAGTTATAATGATGCATATCTCTTTAGGGGCTGTGGTGGTTTTCTTCTTTCTTCTTCTTCTTCTTCTTTTTTTTTTGGGGGGGGGGGGCAAGGAAGGGGCCTCTAGGTCACTTAGTCCAATCTCTTCTTCAAGCAGAGTCAATTTTGAACATAAATCCAATTTCAAAGTGAGATCAAACTGACCTTGACATTTTCTAATCARGTTTTGAATATATTCAGGAATGAAGTTTTCACAGCGTCTCTGAGCTTGAACAATGACAACCCTAAATGTGATTTTTTCCCCTTATATTTAATTCCAATTTGCTGCAGTGAACATTCTGCTGCAGGGAGTCTTCTAGATGCGTCTGGCTCTACCTTCTTTATAACCACCTGTTACATAGCTAAGACAGTAATTAGACCCCTTTAGCCTTTTCAATGCTTTTAACCAATATTATCTGTATTTTCTTCACAAGAAAACTGGGAAACAGGCAGGACCTACACTTTACTGTGTTCTTGACRCATCTGGGATGTCCACTTACCGTTATGTCCATTTTCTCCCCAGTTAAATGTAGCTGTGGTATTCTGCTTGATTTTTCAATTGATAATATCAATAATAATCAATAATCAATATTATGCAGACATTAATAGACAAAAGCATAAAACTTGTAGGCCATCTGCTCAATTTACAGTGAATGAATGTTCCATTTCAAATATTGGTTTAAGAGTTATGMAACTTTGATCTACATTAAGATTTGTAGCATTGCCACTGAGAAAAAAAATATCTAGCCATTAAGTAGATGTGATTTTCAAATAGCTGATCATGAAGAAAAGGTTCTATGAAGAAAATTTAATGACCCTTGACTTTATTTCATTCAGAAAATCTTGGTGCTTCCCTTGGGACTTGCCTAAGATTTTCAAAGTGATGCAAAAATATCATAATGTAGATTACTAAATATGTTTTTTTGTWTTTTTATTTTGTCACTGTTATTCAGAAGCCACACACCGACACGAAGCGCAAGGTTTCGGGGCTCCCCGCAGCCGGGCCGGGCCGCGCTCGCTCC
>NW_028185038.1:1318843-1395492 GCF_003343005.1 Rhea americana | reverse complement strand
AGCCGCGGCCGGGAGCCGCTGCGGCCCCGCCGGCAGCCCGGGGCGCGGGGCCGGGGCGCTGCCGGGCCGCGCTCCGCCCTCGCCGCCCGGCGCGCAGCGGCCCGCGGGCGGGAAGCTTTTGAAAATACAGTGAAGTGTTCAAAAATATTCTGTGACCAAAGAGGAAGAAACCTTTGCCATAAGCATCRTTGTCCTTCAGAAAAGACCTCAGGACTTCAGATGACTTGTCAGAAGCCCTCCCCTCTGCTCCTCTGAAGAATACCTGTCAGCTTAGGGCCAGAAGGACACAGAAGGGTGAACACAGCACCAGGAAAGGGGAGTGGGTGCTTGCAAGATTATATTTACCTAATATTTTAGGGATATTATTAACAACGCCTTTCTGTGTTGGTTAGATAATTCRGACACCAGAGTTTTAAAACAGTTTCTGCTAAAACTAAATTCTTGGTTTCACATGTGATGTCTTTTGGCTATAAGAAGATTCTGAGTGTAACAGGAGGTTGCACATTGTTTTTGAAGGCATCCTATAGGACATATATGTATACACATGCAATAAATACACATTTACATAAACATATGTATGTATATATGGGTATGTTTTAGTAGCACTCTTTCCAAAAGAGTCAGATTGGTCACAGCTCTTTTGTCTGTCTTAAAAAGGAGAACTCACTTATAAGCAGAATTTATCTAGTTATAATTGTTATTCTCAACAATAGGGAGAGGTAAGCTACAGTATATGAGTAGGAAATAAGTTTTAATCAAAAGGGACCAAATTCTACCTTCCTATCTATAAAGCTCCACRAAAGTCCAAGAGGTTGCATGACTGAAACAGAGGGTAGAACTTGGCCTTCAGAGCAAAGCGATTAATATCAATAATTGCAACATTTTAGTTAAAGTACATTTTAGTTYTCATGAAAGCTATTAACAGTCTTGAAGATTTCAAAGCTCCTTCTTGCTCAGGAGCAATACCAGGAAAAGCTGCCCGATTTGATTTTACCGTTGTGCCTGAGTACTGATGTGCTGGAACTTCTTCTAAAGATGAGGGCATAGTTCAGCTTTCAAACTGGGGCTGGTTGAATTATTTATTGTGATTACTGAATTATTTACTTCTATTCGCAAATAGGCTTTAATTTTCATAAATGTATTTGACATGTATCATTGGTTGATCAGTTTAGCTAAAYAAAGTCTAATTCTGACTGCTTGACTAAAGTCTCAGTTTTGCAAGGTAATGAGGTTTGTCATCATTTAGTTAAGTCACATAGCTTTCCTACTCTTTGAATAAATGACTGAAGGCTTCAAGAGACTGGTAAACGACAAATTACAAGCAAAGCACAGCAACTAGTTTGTTTTGCTAACGGATCTTCACACACTAATATAGATCATCCCTGAGGAGAGCTACCTCTTTGATATTTATGATCATGGAAATAACACTCTCATGCCTCTTTATCGGTATCAAATAAAAAGGGTCAAAAATCAAGGCTGAGCAAAATGTCTGTTAGAAATCTGAACATTCACGTACATTGAGCTTTATCAGTCCCATAAGAAATGTAGGTCAAGGAGGAGATGAAGAGAGGAAAAGAGGAAGAGAAATGGAAATTGGATCTTCCCTTTCTACTTTGGAGCTCAGAGTACAGGACTGCGGCAGGCAGAAAGCTGTGTAAGCCTGCAGTTTCACAGTAGAGCAAGCTGAAACAGTTCCTGTCTAATGTGCTCTCCCTTTCCCGTTACACATTTTTATTCTTCTTATTTTGATTGTCTTTGGAACTCAAAAGATCCTGTGTTAAGTTGAGGTCACATTATTGGCTGCTTTATATGCTAAAATCATTTAGAGAAGGATATGATAAAGACTATATCACAGAAGGCAGAGGTAGAGGGAAATTTTAGAGTAGGAAGGAATTACTGATTGATCTTGGTGGATTTGAGATCTAAATTTGATGCTGTCATGTTCAGGACATGACTCTATTTTGCTAACAGAAGAATAGTACTAAATTGTCTTAAAATAGTGAAACAGCTACCTTACATATGACTGCTAGAGTTTTAAATATCCGTAAAATGGGAGATCTATAACAGTAAGAGACATTTGAATCTCTAATGTTTTTAAWTTATTTTTCTTTAAAATATGTTTTCCCCTTTAAAAATTTAAACTTAAAGTTTGGGTCTATATCCAGGACAATTGAGTTCTTTGTTTTTCTGATCTTCAGGTCAAAGGTATGCCTACACCATTCAATGAATCATTGTGCTCGAGAAGTTCTAGCACAAGTCCAAGTAAATGGGGATGACTACAGGCCTAGAAATATACTCTGTGGAAAGAGTGGCTGGAAACATGAAAGTCATATAGAATTAAATGCYTTGGACAAATTGTCACATAAATACAAGCAAACTATTTCTATATCTGTGTAGAWTATGATCTTTACCATTCCTTTTGCCTAATGCAAAATTTTGAGATTGTTTGACTGAAAGCAGCATCTCTGCYTTTGAACTCAATGTTGTCTAAATAACAGGAAATGCTCCCACTTTCAAAATCAGGGCTCTTAAGGTGTTACCTCAAAACTGAGGTAACACAAAACATCAATTGATTTTGAAAATCTCAGATCTATGTATGAAATTATCAGAGTTAAACCTTAAGATTGTATGTGTCCATTATACATAATGAAAGCTAAAKTCTCATATTCACAGTGATATTTTGAAGATCTGAGACAAACTTGTGTCAAATATTAGTTTTTCACTTTTAGGGGAAAAATGCTTCCCCCCCCCTTTATTTCTGTAGTTGCTTTAATTTTAAAGACTCAAAATAGATTGCAATTCTAGCTCAGAAGATAATGTCACTRTATGAAATGAAGTGAAAGTATAGCCTTTCTATTATTTGGGAATATCTTAATAATCCAAATATCTGAAGGCTGCTTGAGCAAACTTAAATGGTGCCATAAGGAAATGCACATCACATTATAGATAACAGAATGAGTCACATTAGAGACAAATGTGGCACAAATTGCCTTCACTAAGCATTTGCAGGTATCTTGAAATTCTGTGGATGCAGAGGGTCAGTGAAGCATTCTGGTTTAGTTAGGACATAGGGTCTGTTTAAGTATGGATGCAATATTGTTTATTTTTTGCTTATTTTTCTACTTTACAAAAGTTCTGCGTCATTCCTTCTAAGTAGTAATGATAATAGGTTAGTTTAAGATAAGCCACAGTTACTATTGTAATTTAGACTATTATATCACCCAGGAAGGGCACAATAATCTACTCTGTGTCATTGCTGGCAGGTTTCATATATGCCAAACCTACATATATGGATGAAAAGGAGTTTGCAGTCACTTTTTGAAATGCAAACTAGCAATAGACCAAACAATATAAAATTATGCTTTACAACAAGCTATTTCAGTAAATAAAAGTAAGTATTTTGCAAAATGCATTTTAGAATACATTCAGATTTTTGCATGCTAATGGAGAACAGTTACTTCACAAGAAAATGCAAACAGAAAGTATCATTAACTCTGTGAAAAAAATGACAACACTGGCCTTTTATCTCAGGAAACAGTACTGCAATTTAATCTGAATGCCTAACTGAACTGAGGTGCCACTCAGAAGAACTAATATAAGGCAAAACCAGTCCCAGATTCAAAATTAACTACAGTCAAAGTGAATATATCCATTTACATGGAATAGACCTTTTGTGTTGGTGGCCTAGAGAACACTCTTCTACATTCACCTGGAAAGTCCTGTGACTTTCCTGACCTRTGCAGCGTGCTTCATGCCTGAGGGCTGTGTGGTCAGGGAGCTGGCTGCATCCTGCAGCACCTTCCTCTATAAACCAGGCATTTTTAATGCAGGAATCTTGCTGGGAATTAATAGAGCTCAGAACTGTATTAACCCTGTGGGTGTCTTTGTCATTACTCCACAGACACAGGAAGCCCCAGACGTAGCAGCAGGACTTYACAATAAGAAACAAAGAGATTCTTCCAAGTCTTTCATCACAGCTGCAATGCTGTGAACTATCGCAACCCAGTATCTCATTGCTTTTTAACAAGCTACCAGATCCATGTTTTCTGCTAAAGCTTTTTCTTCATAAGATGTAATTTGCATTCAAAAATAATAATCACATACTTTTGAGGCAGAATTTCCTTGAACTGGACAAGGATGAAAAGCAGAGTAAGTGATAATCTGTACACCCACCTCAAACCAAAACCAAAACCAAAAAAACCCCGGCGTATTTAGCTTTATTAGATAGAATTACTTGCTTAGAGGTCATTAATGTACTATCACTCTATCACTAATGTATTATTCTTGTCTTCACAAGTGTTCCTCAAGTGTAAAATTAAATCCTTTTAAAGAAATGCATTTCCAACTAAGCAACTGGTAGCATCTACTTGTTAGCTCTACTTGCAAACTATTTCATTTCAGCTTGCACTATTTTTTCTCCAAATATTTAATAATAGAATTCACAGTACTCACAAACCAAATAGATATTATATTCTACAGGCTTAAAGCAAGATCTGCTCTCCAGTATTCCTAAAACTATATGCCTGTCTAAGGAAATGTGACACAGCAGTATCTAAAGAATGCATAAAAGAAAATATGAGATTTTCTTATCTACTCCTATTTGTTTCTCTTTTCATTTTTCAATTCTTTCAATTGTTTTTTTCTTTATAATTATCACAATTTTCTGCAATACCATTTTTATCATCTTTTTCTTCCTTTCTTTAAAGAATAACATCTTTTTATTTTAGCTATATTTTTTTTCATAAATATTCTCTTCTTATCCCTCTTCCACTTGAACACTTATTCTAATACCCCTGGTAGCCACTCTTTGATACTCTCCTCTCCCCGCCTTTTGACCTCTTTTGAGTTTGTCCTTTCTTTTATATTGCCAGACTTTCATTGTTCAAAACAAACAAATAAAAATTACTTGATCTTTCCATTACATAGTGAATGAGTGAGATCTCAGAGTAGTTTGGGGACCTTCCCTCACCATCCCACTAAAATTATATTCTGGTAGGAATAAGTTAGATGGGGAGCATTAGAACAATATATTTTAGACAAAACCCGGGGACCTAGCTAGTAACTGATGTTTGAATGGGGATTTTTTTTTTTCTTAATCATGAGAGGAACTGAAAATTTACTTTCTGGAGTATAACAACTAGGAYGGTTACCAACAATAAAAAGCATGCTATGAACTGGGAGATAAAGGATACATATACTCTGACCCTCAATGATCTATTATTTTTCTGTATTCAAGAGAACTTAAGGGTCAAATCTAATATTCACAGAAATAAACATGAATGTTTCATTGATTTGAACACTCCAGATTTTAATAAAGAAGAACAAGGGTAAGAGAAAATGAGGACAACTTATATATATTGGTTCCTTCCCCACCTTTCATTTATGTTATATTTATTAATGTATTATCTATACAGCTCTGAAATTTCAAAGTGCTTTAGAGAGAGAAAATAATGATGTTATACGGAATAAATTTAGACCAAGGTTTAGCTTCCATTACTGCTTCATGCAAATAATCCTATAAAAACTAACAGAGATAATTGTCTGAATAAGCGCTAGAATAACTATGAACTCCACTGTCTGGCCCTTCATCTCACCTAGGTTTAAAATCCATGAKCAGATTTCATTTCTATATCTAGAACAGCTTTCCCCACATTATCACGAGCCAATCTGACAGAAAACAAGATAAAACAAAACAAAAACAAACTAGAATGATACCAAAAAAAAAAATAAAGAAAGAAAACAAGCATACTTTCAATTCCTTTCCCTTCCTTTAGTCTCTCCCTAATCTTATTATGCTTTGATCTGTAGAGAAGCCAGAGCAGGAATAATTCATCATGTTCAATAATAATTAATGGGAAAAAAAAACTATTGCTATGATTTGGTATTATGCAGCTTGTTAGATTGGAATGAAAGGTGCAAAAAAGTAAGATTCTTCTTTATTAGGAAAGCTATCTATCACTATTTCATAGTTTTTCTGTGAAGATGTCAGTAGCAGTGTACCATCTCTTTTAAATACATTTGAAAAAAAAGGACCATTAAATATGTTCAAAATCAGGAAAGGCAAATTATTATCATTTCCCATTCCATTTGAAAACAAGTAAATATGTCCATACAAATGGGGTGTGTGACAGAAACAATAAACCTTCAGTTCTTGTGCTGTGGTACAGGAAATAGCTAYTTTACAAATGTAAAATATTCTCCAATTTTCCTTAACTTGGATTGTCAGTTTAGTTCATAATATCACTTGAAGTCATGTTTACACTGAAAAATGAAACATGGTGAAAGATTTCCTAGGAAATAACTCACCCAAGCAGGTAAAACTAACTGTGTAGTGCAGTTCAGAGCAGGTCTACAGTGAAACAACTTTGTATCATTAAGGAGGTGCAATCAGGTAATAGAGCTGCTCTGGTATAAATATACACTGGTTTTGTATTACTTTGCTCAGAACAAGAGTAGCAAATGAATCCATTCAGATGCTGGTTCAGAGATTAACCTCCTTTCCCTCTCTCTGAACGTACTGTACAGGTATAACAGGAGTCCTGAGATGCCCCATGTTTACATGCGGCTTAGCAAAATCATACCTCTTCTTACCTGGCACTTAAGCATTAAGTACTGAACATATATAAGAATGCTCCAACACTGGACTATAACCAAATTTAGACGAGTAAAAATGGACGCATGTATTCAAAGGGCATTCAAAAGACAGCGTCACTCATCTCTAGGAAAATATTTGATTCAGTCTTTTGGGATTCCTGTAAATGTAATCCATTCTCATAGGCAAAAGATCCCGATGTTTCTATCCGTACAGTATTTTATCCTTACAATATCTTAGCTTTAACAACATATATTGATGATATATCCTTTAATAAGATAAACTGATGATTTATGAAATACTTTGACAAACTTCCTGACCTGTCTGTTTTAGAAACTTTTCCCATGTTGCAGTTTTACTTTGTTCTTAAGAGCATCTGCTAAAATACAAAATTTTTGTTCTTTTGGAGCTGATCTGCTCCTGCTGCCTATCTCCCACCTGAAAATCATAATCCTGTATTTGCAACATAACAACTGGGGAGATCATTAAGATTCTTCAAACAGAAAAACCCGACTTCATGTGGGGAATAAGACTTAGATAAAACAACGACAATTTACATGCTAATCTTTACAGTTTGTTGATTTTGATGTTGGACTTGAAGGTGCTAGAAGATCTCAGATCATCTGCAGTGACTGACAACTCATTTTGTTACCCTCACTACAGTGGAGCTTGGTAACAAAGGAGTCTTTTGGAAACAAAGCAGTCTTTTTGGCACTTGCAGTTAAGGAAGCTGAGGAAGTCTATCAGTGAAACCCAGTAAAATGTATTAGTACATTAAATTCTCAATTAAAGAAAGATTGGAAGGTTTTATAATTCCCCTTTCTAATTTAAAGGCTAGTTCTCTCAGTCACAAGTTAAGCAAAAAAAATTAAACACTTAGTATTTGTAAGTTATAGATGAAAGAACCTCCCATATTGCACACAATATTAACAGGAGTTTCACCACAAAGTTCCATGGGAGTATAAAGAGTAACAGCTCATTGAAATGATTTGAAATGAGTACTGAAAAGGCAAAAACAGGTACCTAAGAAACATCAATATGTTTGTTGTTTCCTCACACACACATACAAACACACGTATTTAATATCTAAATGCGTATATAYAMAAAAACAGTTCAGGCAGAGCTTTCAGATTCAGTCAAATTTGTTTTTAATGTTTTTTCTAGGAGGAGCAAAAGCCAATTTAAAATCAACCTGTTACTTTCCATGTCTTCTGATGCTTAGTCTTGTTATATTGACARTATTTGCTTATCTATGCAAATTTTCTTTTTATGATAAAATATGTATGACATTAGAAGAGATACTAAAGCTCAGAAATATAATACTATGGATTAAAAATAAAGTATACTTAATAAACTATTGATCTATCAGATTATTCAAGAGCTGGAGGCAATTTTGCTTATATTGTCAACAGATAAATTATTCTGATTGATGTATTTTTGGAGAAATTTCATTTTCTGTGCCTGTTTGATCAAATATGGATTCAAAGATTAGCTGCAAGTGTACAAATAATCCCAAAAYATAACGGACTTTTAGAAACTGTGTGTAAAGATGGCTTTGAATAACAGAAGTGTCCTCTTTACATAAATCCTTGGCTATGAGAGTCGTTGTGAAGTAAGGCAGTTCRGGTCTTTTGTAGAATAGAAAGGCTGTAGAATGTTTGCTTATAGTATAAAGATGGTGGAAAGGGTCTTAACATTTACACTAAGAAATATATCACATTTTATGAGTACAAAAAGAATTTAAGATTTACCTTTCAATTATTTATAAACMTTTGGCCTTCTATTGTTTAAGGGATAATCTAATTAAAGTGCAGCATAATGTGACTAGTTTTTACTATTTTTTAAATTAAGAATTTGTCTCTGTATATATATCTTCAAGGCTTCCACATTGCATACTACAGAGGAGAGATAAAAACAAAGAATGAACTGAAAAAAAAAAGTTTGACTGTGCAAATGTATGAACAGAAAGTGAAGGGAAGAGACTTGGAGTGCAGAGACCTTCTGAGTTCACTCTTTGACACATGTACTGAAGGAACAGAGATCACCTATCTGACAAGATGAGGGAGATTATTTTAGGAGAATTTATATAATATGTATCTGCATCAGACCTCCTTACCTCCTGTTCCCACTGGAGTCAGGCAGTACTCAGTCAGTATAGTCTTAGGAATGAGTCATCTTACCTTGAAGTAGATATTAAAAACAGGTCRGATAAATAATGCCTACTTTCCTCCATTAGCCGTTAAAAGAACTATAAGACAATTATTTCATATTCAGACATCAGTATTTTAGATGTTTAAAGCTAAACATATAAATCCATAAAAACAAAAGGAAAKGGAAGTACAAATCTACAGTCATAGACAAAAATGGGATTTGAGAAAAATAGAATATTGAACATTACAGAGTGCCATAATTAATACAAAGATTGYTCTATCCCAGCTCTCTAAGTGGTGCTACAAGATAMCTCTTATCCACAAGGTAACTCTCARTCAAGGTAAATGTCATGGTCTGTGATTATTTCAAATATGAGTTTTCAAGGCAGTGTATAGTATAGAATTTTCCATAAAAGAATAGGGAGCATTTTAAATGYTGTGTGATTTACTATCTTTTAAAATCTGTGTTTCATGCTTTYCCCCAAATCAAAACAAAACAAAAAATCCACAATCTGTTTGTTTATTCATTTGTGTTTACTTTATATGAAAGATGAAAGTCTAATGTAATAATAGGTCTTCATACTAAGAAGTGATGAGGTCAATCAATGTATAATWACTTGTAACAATCTGGGATTTGGCCCCAGGTTTGAGTTTGAATTTGCATTTTAAATTAACGTAGAGTATTAATTTAAATTATGAGCAAGAAAAGATTTGCAGACCTARGCAAAATATTTTGAGAGATGGGCAAAAACATTAGCCATCTCTAGTGCAAAGTATTTTATTAATTGTAATCATTATTATGCAGCCAGGCACTTTCAGGTTGCTCTATCATGTGTATATTCTTTGACCTAGGACATGACTGCTAAATCTGCAAGTCAGTATTAGGGAAGATGTGCACTTACAATTTGGTGAAATGTGTGAGCACAGCTGCCTGCGTGTGGTTCTGGAAGCTTAATCAGTTTCAGCAAATCTCTTGCATTCAATTATGGGTCAGTATGTGCTGTTTCTGTTAACCTCTTTATTGGAGAATGTTATTAAAGTAAGTATGTTTGTGCAGTTCATGGTATTGTACTGCAGGCATTTTAAATACATTTTATGGGAAAATATAACCAAAATGGGTAAATCATTTTGATGACTCAAGCCCTAAATGGCACGCATTTATAAAGAAATTGTAATTATACATGCTGTAATTGCTTAAATCAGGCACATGCTGCATAAGTTAACTTCCTTGAGTTTCATAATTCATTTTCCTACAAGTAATAAAAAAATATTGGTTATGGTGAACTGTTTTACTTCAGGCCATCTTGCTGGACCTCATAACAATCCTAAAGACCAGCCATCAGCAGAGGGGGGTGGATTCGGGAATCCTACGCTCCCATGAGTCGATCAGTAGACATAATCTCAAAGGGATGAATGCTCTATCTACTTCCTGTGCTGAATGGAGGGTTGAATACCTCTGTGCACATTAGTGTGGTATTTCCAGGTGTAAAGACATGGTTTCCAGTCAGCAATTTTGGCTGCCATAGTCATTCACTACAAGAAGCAAAAAGATTATCTGACATTATGAAAATACACCTGGAACTGTGGCTAGGAATGGAACTGCTTGAGGAAAACATAAAGAAATCATGGCAATGTAGAAATGAGTAAGAAAGTGGAAATGCAACTGCACTGTAATACTGAATTTTGCTACTATGAATTTCAAAGAGAGCCAGAGTAGACTAACAAGAATGAAATCTACTTCTGACTGCATTCGTCATTTAAAAAATGAGTTAAGAAAGAGATATGGGAGTAAATCTTAGCTCATACCTAACTACCAATTTTTTTCTAGGAGATTCAAAGAATAATGTAGCACAAAAAGAAGCAGCAATGAGGACAGTGATAAAAAAGAAAAGTAACACTATTTTGAAAGCTGCTAGAAGGAACAGGGCATCTTCTGTTACTGAAGGACAACTGGACTCTTGCTTGCACAGGGTAGCTTTCATTCCAGCTTCCTGGTATAACCTTTGTCAAGCTTCTTCAGGCATGCCATGATCTATATTGCTATTATTATTATTGTTATTTAAGCTTTCAGATAATATAGTAGAGAAAGCGTCTCCTTAGGTCCATTAAAGTTGTAGGCATTAGAATTCTTAGAAGTCTCAGACTTCTTCATAAGACATATTTACCTATTATAAAAGAAATAGAAAATTCAGCAGCATTGGATTTTAAGAGAATTTCTGAAAATAGCAGAGTAATTAATAGTAATATATGGAGATAAAATATGTTTTCCTAATACTCCCACAAAAAAACTTTAACGATTTACATCACCACACACACATTGGGTTAAGGGAAAAAAATAATCAAGTTCACAGTTCAAAATTTTTCACATTCATTCCACAGAATAGGGCTTGTAGAACATAAAGTTCCTCACTGTTTAGTTTCTTAATGCCATTACATTATTACAATGACATTTCTGTCCCAAAATGCCAGATCACATTTATGTTGTGAATGTGCTTCTAAATAATTGTACACAAATATTATACCATGAATTCTACACATTTTTTCCTGCTAAGATAGAGAGGCTCCAGTAGATTAATCTTTGCTTTCTCACCAAAAAGTGTGATGCATACAATATATAGAGGCTACTTCCACATTTTATTCAAATAGTATGCAGCTCCAAATTTTAAGTACATACCTTATACACAAAATCATTAATTTAATTGATTGCTRTGGAAATGAACTGTGAGAAAAATCATTTTATTTCAAAACTGTAATATAAGTAATTCTCCTATTGCATCCAGGATTAGCATCTTAGACCCATTAAGTGACAATAGAGCTGAGAAAGTTAGCTTTTTTCCTTTTTTTTCCTTTGTTCAGAGTTATTATATCTGTGTACAAATTAGTTTGAATATTCTAATAAATATCTGCAGGATATTTCACTCACTAAAGTAGAGAATGAGCTGACTATATTAATATACTTGTAAAGAAAGGGGACTTTTTTGTATGTCAGAAGTTTCAAAAGAAGGTATTTCCAGCTTTTTATAAGCAATCATTTAAAAGACAGTGATGGCGACTGTTTGCCTAAGAGTTTAATAAACTACTATGAATGCTAAATACATGAACTCAGGAAGTGATTTATAATGAGTAAAAAAATCATGTTCAGATTTTCAAAATGTAGATGTCTAGTCATCATCTGGGTGTTTCACCCTCGCTTGAAGCAGTGCAAGTCACACACACAAATGTTTGCAAAATTCAGTCGTAGTAGTTGAATATCAGCAGTTACCTGGATGAGGAGATTCTGGCCGCATGACCACACACTCGTGTTYCACAGGACATTCACCTCCAGGGTGGGAGGCTGCTGTTTGCATCTCATTCTCCAAAGTTTCACTAGGAGCTACTGATTTACAGCCAGGTTTTTCTAACAGCCTTGGGGGCAGAAATCGCACCGAAACAGCTGATTTCTAAACAAGGCTGATTCAGTATTGAAAGTTAAAAGAAGATCTGATGCTTCTAACCTGGCTATAAACTGGCAGATGGAATAACTCTCTAAAAGAGGAACCTATTCATTGGTGCAGTCAAAATACCTCTGTGGAACTGGGGTTGTGAGGRAAACACAGGGAGCAACACTTTCCTTCTAGAAAGTGTGCGGGCTTTGCACAAGGTTAGCGATATCTCTAGCAAAGCACTTCTGTGCTGCAGACACTACCACACCTGGMGTTTCAAATCTGGGTAAACTGCCTATTTTGAACGCTAAGAATCCAGAACAGTCAAGCCCTAATTCTTTCTTTCACTACTATGACATCTATTGGTTAGTCTTAAATGCTGTCAACCCCGTCTGCTGGTAAAAGACTGCAGGCTAAACTAGAAGTGACTACCACATTCTTTAAGAAATTCACCTAACTTTTGGCTGTGGTTTAATTGAAGTAACAGGTCCTGTACTACGTTACCTTCTCTAAATCAAAACTTTTCACTTCTATTTCATTTGTTACTAAGTTTATCTGCTTCTTGGCTGGAAAAGCGCAAAGGGGTAGTAAAAAGGTCTGACTGAAGCACTTGGTCATAAGAGTGGAGGCTCCCTGGTGTGGAGCCTGTAAAAAAAAACAAGACATGAAAACAATAAGACTGGAGGTGATCTGAAAGGACAGATCAAAAAATGGACTTCAGCATAATATTGTGATCCTCAGCATTCTCTCTCAGATGCAACCTAATTTGGAAGCACTGAAAATTCCTGAAACAGCTACAGTTTTACTGGGTATCTGAACTTCCACTGCTAGTAACTATCTAAAGATATTTCAAGTTCAAAAAATAGAAACATGGGCATCCAAGATTTCTAGCTACTCGTGGGAATATAAAACCCAAAGTCACATGAAAATTGTTTTATCTGACAGTATGAAAGTTCACAGTCATTTCAGCTCAATTTCTGCTACAGCCATGTCACTCAAAATGCCTCCTTATTTGACACCATCTCACAGTTTTATTGGCAATTTGAGCTGAAACACTGAGTTTTGGATTTACACTTACCCTAAAAGTGATCATGCCAGCTCACAGTTCAAGCTTATCAGATGGGAAATCTCTTCATGACTGCGGCTGAGCTGACTGTTCTGGGAACTTCAGAAGAGTTCCAATTCCAAGGTTATTAATATAGACAGGTATATTCAAAACTCGATGAAGAAAAATAAAGTATATATAAGAAACTGATTCAAATGTGATTACATCAGATAATATAAATAATATGCACCTTGAAATSATCTGAAATGTACTTTGTTGGTTAATAAGACAGTTCATATGTCATTATTTTGATTTGCTTCCACTTTGTAATATTAGCTAAATTAACTTCTTTATTCAGGTGCACAGCACTGTGACATATTAAACCTGTTTTTGACATTTCTAGAAAGAATAATGAAAATGCATATTTGGGAAATACTGTATCTTTCATGCTTATTTAGGTGATGTGGCATGTGCAAAATGTTGTTCTACTACATTCACCTTTCACTTCAAGTGCTACAAATATTACTGGAGACAGATATTTTCACACATTAATTAGCAATTAAAAACCTTATAAATAAAGTCAATTCATAAAGACATGTCTTATTAAAATGCAAACTATTATTCCAGATGACTTTTAAATAAGAAATGAACAGAAATGCTGAAGACTGACTACTAACCATGCAAGAACATCTTCAAAAACAATTTGTTGAATATTAATGAAGCGAAAATGTCATTTCTGGTCCAATTACTACAAGTAATTAGTTTTTTTTTTTTAATTATGGAGGAAGTGGAATTTTAATAAGGTCAATTTTACAATTACAGTTTTGAAAAAAAACCTAATTGTATTGTCATTATCTTATACAATAAATTGAATTAATAACATCTGTTGGATTTAATGTAAATAAAGGGAAAAAAACACTGTTAATTCAGTAGGAATTGAAATTTTAATGAGATCAGGTTTATGTTTAAAGGTGGAAAACAGATTTTAGTTACTTAAGTGTCAGTTACAATAATGAAAGCCCTGATGAGACTGCATATGAAAAAACCTCAATATTTACTATCTGGAAGGATTAAGAGAACTAACATGAAACTACTGTTCCTTTTGAAATATTTACTGTGTAACTTTTAAGTTTACTGAGATCATAATAGTTGATTCCTAACTTAAACAGAGAGATTCACTTTTCATGTGTGTTCTAGCTGCAGTGCAGGTCAGTCCTTTGCTATAAAAACACAATTCAATCAAGACTTTAYTATATCTGGAGATTCTAAAGCTCAAGGGTCAATATCTTTGTTCTACTTGCTATTTAGTCTGTATATTTCAAAAAACTCCTCATTAAGAGTTCTTTGATATAACTTTAAAGTTAGTTAGAATTCAAGTAATTTTCACCTTTAACACAGTGTGAATTTTATTGTGCAGTAATCTTGCAAGATGAGCTATCCCAGACCACTTTGCCTTTATAAGCTCAATTTTCATAACTGAGTACCATGTCTGCACTCATAAACTAAAAAATTCAAATGAACTATTATATATGCAAATAAAAATGTAAGTGCACTTTTTTTTTTTTTTTTTTTTTTTTTTTTTTGTATGCAAACAATCATTCTGTGGATGGAATGAATATTAGTTGATATGTCAGTGAAGTACCCTGGCATTTACAAATTTTTAATTGATATTTTTATTGTGATAAAAATTCATTATGTGCTGAAATCTATATAATTTAAGCTGCAATAGTACATATATATATRTGTGTGTATATATATATATAAAAATGTTTAACATACCAAGATTAAAAAGGATTTCTGCATGTGAGATGCCAAAGATTTTATCTTTAAAGGCAGGAAAAAAAGAATGCTGTAATGGTCTATATTCAGAAAGTAATAGCTGTACAATATCCAAACATACGTTCTACTTACAGAGAATCAAGTACTCATCTATTGATCGAGCAAATCTTTCTAATAAAAAGTGGAATAAGAGGGAAATGTTTCCAGCCGCTACATCTGTAGATAGCATTCCTTCAAGTCATTTAACATAACAGGAAATGGTTAAAAAAAAAAAAAAAAGAGTTAACATCATAGAACCATTTCACTGGTCAAAAACACTTTATTTCATATTATATCCCAAGTAGATCTATCAAACTGTTTCTTTTTTTCTTCTTTTTAAATATTCATAAATTTCTGTCACATATCTGTATGCTCTTCTCTAGAAGGAAGTAGCTTATATCTTTTATATTTTCTCATACCTTATGCTTTTTAGACTTTTAAATCATTTTTATTCATTTTATTTGAGACTTACTCTAATATGTCAAAACTTATCTTAATGTAAAATTGTCCAGAACAGTGCCCTAACTGGAATGTTCACAGTTATAAATAAGAACTTTTTTTTTACATATATTCTTCTTTATTCATTCTTTTCCTATGGTTATTTTGGTAAGAATTATAACTGTAATTATATGGTAATAATTATTGGCTAGCATCCTACTTATTTCAGCCATTTCTGACATTTTCAGAATAATGATGATCACCAGTCACAGCCTCTCTATTTCCTATAATCTTTCCTTGCTTAGATGCACCCTTAAAAAGTAATAACCTCTGTATTAAAGTTAATAAATATAATTACTCTCCATATCATTAAAGAAAATATTAAGTTATACCTGGTGCAAAACTAATCCCTGAGAAAATCCATTTGACATATTCCAGGACTGAGGCCATTTTGAATATAGTATGTCAAATAAGAAAGTAACAAAAGTTTAACTATCTGACAATATGTATGGCATCTACTGCCTATCCTTTTTTCTGTCAAAAAAAAAGTTTTTTTTTCATGGTCATATTTTCATGGTTAGAGAGAAGTGAAAACATCTTGCTGAAAGAAATGACTACTGGGTCACAAAGTAATAGATCTTTTTTWAAAAAAAATAAAGGAAATGGATTAAGAAACAAATTTGAGAATTAGTAGCACATAATCCCAGGATTATGTTGAACGTTTGAGTTACAAAAATAGCATTTTAATTAAAGCTAYGTAAACAGTAAATGAACCAAAATAAATTTCTAGTCTCTCTGTGTGTGCACATCTGATATCCACATTCAGTTTATCCAATCTGATGATTTCCTCATTAAAATGATGACAAGGTGTTTTCTCAATTATTTCTTTGATGTCCTCTAACCATGAAAAATGAACAAAATAGCAACAGCAGCATGCTACCACAACTCGAAACTTGTTGTACCTTAGTAGTTCAGTTGAGTCTAAGGGCATTTCAGCAGAATAAATTTCTAGCTTTGTAGCTGGTACCCTTCTAGATTATTTATTTATTTATTTTATATATTTATTTTATTCTGAGATACCATACAGAGTTATTGTCCAGAAGAGCTAAGAATGTTTACCTGATGAGGAAAGSATCAGGAACAAGGATCAGGAACAAGGCTGAGTTCAAAGCCCATTGACGTTAGACATCAAGATTTTCATCTTTCTTCTATTGAAATGAATAGCAAAGCCTTTATTAACTTCAAGGTGCAGAGCAAGTCCAAAAATAATCCATGATGCATCTAGGAACAAATTTGAGTTCAAGTTTAGCTCCCTCATCATATATCTCTAATCCTTTACGGCAGAAGGATTAGTTACATATGTCAATAAGATGGCCAAAAAGCAGAATTTGATATAGATAGATAGATAGAGATAAACAGATATTTTGCATTTAGAAGAGAGGAAGAAACCAGGACTGTGGAAACTGGTGGATGAATTCCTGCTGGGTTAACTTCTCTAAGGAATGCGTGCCCATCAGTTGAAGTAAATTCTCTAAAATAATCTTAGCACTAGTTGGAAAATAAATATAAAATTTTTATTACTAAATGAAGTCTTAGTTGTAATGGATATGAGTGTATCAGTTGTCCAAATGTAAAGGAAAAGAACTCTGAGATTTATCTTCTTTACCTATTGTGCTGATTTTGGCTCTAAATCTCTCATTTGTGGAAGCGTATTTTTAGACTTGAAAAACTGCACTTCAAACAGATAAGATTTTAGCATAACTTGTCATAGCAGTATGGCTGACAAAAGACTGGCATTGTGGTGCTTTACTGAAAAACCTGTGTCCTCMTCTTCTGCGTTAGATCAAGGTGCTAGATATGAAGAATGAAAAGACTGCTCTGGAAAGAACATAAAAACTCCCATGTGCTCAGTCCAATCAGACAGGGGAATTTTGTACTGTTTGCAAATGTCACACTGTCTTTATTATAATGAACCAAATAATTTATAAATGCCAGAAGCACTGAAGTTTATAGCTGACCCTTCCTAACGGACTTTTCTGATGTGAGATTTCCTTGTCTGTGGGGATTTGCTGGTTTTCCTTAGGTTATGCATATAAACTAATTAATAGTAATTAACACTGTTAAATTCTGGTGATAACTCTCCATTATTATTAGGGTCAAGTTATGCAAACTATAGACAGTAATTGTGTTAATGACATTGCTCAGTCTGCACTTGTAATTAAACTTAAAGTGGGGTCTGAAAATGTTTACAATGATTAAAATAATATTTGACCTAGAGTTTCAATTTTTGAAGATTTTGAGATGAAACCTTATTTCCTTGAGATTTGATTATAATTTGTATGCATATTCATATCTATCTGTCTAAATATATTCATGCTAAATAATCCACTGAGACATACAGTATTATCTTCTCTATTAGGGCACCTTTTTACAGCACAAGTAGTAGTTGCTGGTAGTACAAATGAAAAAGAGAAAGAATATTGCACGGTTGTAAGCTTCTCTCTCTCCCTCATCTCCCTCCCCCACATATACAAACAGTGCGTACTATAATAGTAAACATCACACAAGAATTAATTTTAAAATTTTACACATAGAATTATATTTTTAAGCATGACTCTAGGGAAAAGAAAAAGGAAATAGGAGCTAACACATGACCTTGAGAAGGATATTTCATTCCCTGAACTAATAATTGTCTCTTGTTTAAACCTTTAGTGTGTTGAAATAATGGATACACTCTTGCACGTCCTGTATCGCAGAAGGGATGCAGGTTCCTAAGGCATGAGTTGCCCCATAACGAGTAGCTGGGACTGGATAAGTATAATGAAAATATAATATTCTGAATAGGGAAAGAAAACTGGTATCAGGTTTAAAAATATCTAAAGTCTCATTCATTTCTGTATTTAGACATATGAGTAAAAGGTAGAGGCTCCTACTGTTGCTAATTCAAGATCTGTTGCTCAGAATTATCCTTTAAGATTAAGTAACTTTGACTCCTGTTTAAAAGAGATGATCAGCACTCACATTCACACTTTTCTTTCTTTCTTTTTTCTTTTTTTTTTCTAGATAAGGACAGGCCACTTGCCTTTTATCTAACATTCTTATATCTAGAGTTGTCCCTAAGAAAAGCATATTTCTTTCAGGAGAAAGCCGTCTATGGTGCAGGGTCCCCAAAAATCTTTCCCTGTGAAATTATCGGAAGACACAATGCAGTARAGGCAGAAAGAAAAGTGTAGGCCAGTTTCTGTACCCCATTCCCAAGCTCACCTCCTGTGACATTATGTTTAATTGTCATACAGCAGAGCAATAAGCAGAGCAATATTTAATGAATCTGSTAGGCCAATTTCACCAAGAGGAGGCTGCAACAGAGAAAGCAAATGAGTGCACCACATCCTGGTRCAAGGAATGTGCTCACTAAGCATAAAAAAATGATGAAAGGATCAGGGAGAAACAGAAGGAAGGAATACCACATGGGCTCCTGCAGTCCTACACCAAAAAACAACACGGCAAAATCACAAAGAGACAACTGCACAAGACTTAAGTCTTTCATGTAACAGGAGCAGGGGAAAGAGGCTTTTTCCTCTTTCCCTGTTCTTTTCCTTCCTTCCTTCCTTCMTTCATTTTTCTAGAAGGAGGCCATATCAATATCAAAGAATCAGTACTAGGAAGTAGAAAGGCTTTCTTCAGCTACAAGATGGAAATTCTCTTTAGCCTAGACAAATGGAGGAAATGTTAGTAGAGGTACAAAAGTAGCCAATATCTTTAGTATTAAGTATAAGTTAGTAATGATTTTTGGTATTTTAAGTTATCACTTTACAGCAAATCTATGTTTTTAAATAAACATATTCTTCCAAGATCCTTATCTAGCAAGAAAACTAAATAACATGGAAAAAAACCACTTCATCTTTTGAATAACAACAACCATTAAAAGGGGAATATTAAACACCATTAACTGTTGAGGGAGCCTAGCTTATGCTAGACTCCTAGTTTAGATAGCAAAATTAAGCAAGACAAATCCTCCAACGTGCTATCTAAATAATCTTTCAGAAAATATTGAACATTTTCTTCTCTGTTAAAAGCTTTTTTTYCCTTTTTTTCTAATTTGCATATGTGAAGAGACTTCAGAGCCAAATACACCTCAGCTTTTAACTTAATTGCTTGATTTCTCTGCTAATAAAGATGATGGTGTAAGTCCAGAAAAAGAGAAAACTGGGAAACTAAAAAGGCTGAAAGCATCTCCACTGAAAAGTGATAGCAGACTGACCATCATGCAGACAATAAACTAAAGTGAGAAAAATACGGCAAATTAAGGAGAACATTTCAGCAATCTGAATATGAATTTGAGAGTGTTTTTTCTATCTTTATTACTTCTAATATCCTTGTAGTTTTTGATCCTTGTTCATTAACTCTGACTTTTGCCCTCAAGAATCTGAACATTTTAATGCATGTCTTTAACCATTTTGTCTAYTCTTTTTTACATAAGATGGATGCATATCCCATTTTTTCCCTAAAGTAGCTGATGAAGTAGAGTTGCCATGAACATACTAACAAATAAGTTTTAAGTACTAAATAAATCTTCTTGATAGAGCATAGTTTAATGTCTACTCCACTTATTCTCCAGTACATTAATAGCCAACTAGCATGACTAGTGTTTTAAGTTGACATTTGAAAATCATCACACTGAGTAAGGTAAATTCTGCTCTACTGTCAAAAGAGCATGCAAAAACTGGACTTGTTCATTTGGGTAAAGGACAGACAGTTGATTTAAAAAACAATGTGCTATGGGGTTTTGTTTTGTTTTGTTTGTTTTCCAGTGAATCTGTATAATATTGTTGTATTGTTATAGTTGTTGCTCAACATTTGTACTGAAATGATGCCTAGAAGCCATCTTCATGGATCAGGACCCTGTTGCAATGCAGAAATACAGAATCAAAAAGCCATTTCTGGCCCTAACCTGTGCTTATATAACCTATGTACACACTTCTGCCTGAAGATCTATTATGCTTAAAGTGCAGCTGATAAGAAATTTTCAGGTTAGAAATCTAATAATGTAGGCAATATCAATTTTTCCCCCCCTTTCCACATCAAACTACTTCATTATAGACAATGATGAAATGATGAAAATCAAAGGAATAATTCATCATAAATGTCTCTATTACTGATAAAATTCTATTTTGCTTAACAATATTTGCTGTTTGATAAATCTCATCAGGGTAAACTGGTCAAAATACCAACCAATTACAATTCCTAATTTATCTTTAGTATAGAACAAAAAGGTAATTGTTTTGAATGCTGACAGTTTCATAGATACATTTAAAGTTAATGTAAAGTCATAGACAGAAAATGAATTTCATAATGAAGCATGTCATAAAAGAGAAACCAGTATACAGTGTATTGTATAATATATGGCAACATTAACCTAGACAAGGAACATCCAAAGACTTGTTGAGAATCTGGGAGTAGCATCCTAGTTATTCATTTTAACCAACTTATTCAATGTGTGACCTTGCGTTACCTCGGTGATTAATTCTGAATTAACATTAACCTATAAGTAAGTGTCATTGATTTGGATTCCAGTCAGAATAATCTCAGTAATAGATGCCTAGGCTGCACTAACTTCATATTAAGGTTTTGCCATCTGAGCACAGTCAGTGATAAGCTGATTTTAAAAACATTTAATTTAAAACCAATTTACTTATTAACTGAATTACCCACAAATTTGACTAACGGAAAGATTTTGTTCAAACAACAGGTCAATGTAAAGAGATTGCCAGAGATACGACCATTTTTCTCCTGGCAAATTTTAGGCTGTCAGAGCCCTCTAAAATGAAAGTGCAGTGGTGACTCCAGTGATCTCCATAATAACATTCTCAGCAGGTTTGCTGATGTCAGTTTTCATGAAGGTTAGACAAAGCCTTATGACTAATCACTTGGACGGGAAAAATGTTTACAATTTTCAGTTCACTCACACTGGATGGGGGACTGGAAATAACTTTCTTGGCCAACAACTTGCAGTTTTCAGACATTCTTTCATTCATAATCTACATCAATTTAAAAATTATATCACTTGTCTATYCACAGTACTCCAGCATGTCATTGTTGCAAACTTTCTTCTGATAGCAAATTTTCTTTCCTTTTTCAGGATCAAAAGATATTTTTTATTCTTCTGCCAGCACTGTTCTTCATCCTAAATAATAATTTTCCCTCTCTGCATCTCTCCTCTGAAAGTCATAGAAGTCTCTTCCTAGAGCTGAATAGGTTTTTTTGAGTTTTCTTATATGAAATAAGTTCTTTATTCTCTCAATCATTCTCATGATAGCAATCARCTTCAGAGTAAAACTTCTACATATCTATGTCTATATGGAGGTGTCTTCGTGTTAGCTAGGTATCTATCTCCCATTGTAGTCAATGGATATCTAGTCAATGCACTCAGTGAATCCTAAGAAACAAATCAACTCAACCTAAAATAGATTTTCAATGCACAGATTAGTCACCTAAGCATTGATGTTTATTGCTATTCAAAATCTGCTAGAGTGTGATATGTGACTTGTAGCTGCTCTAGAAGTCTCTTATGGGTCCTTATCCACATCTGTCAGCCTTTTGTGGAAATTTCGAATTCCTTAGGGTATCTCAAATATCACTAGATATAATTGGATGTTGCTTTTCTTAAGTTGAATTCCCCTTTGGACACCATTGAATGAATTGAATATGTCCCCATTGTTTGCAACAGAAGCTTAAACATCTAACTCACAGGAAAACATCTATGTGTCAGAACCTAGATATAGTCTTCTTTGTGAGCTGAATTTTTCTGGTATGTTAGGCTACATCTACTTGTTGGGGAAATACCTCAGCCAACAGATCTTGAGCTTGAACTAGACTCTTTCATGCCATACCGTGCTGGTGATTCATAAACCTCATATGACAAGGGAAAACACCAGATTTTCTCATTCTTTTTCATCCTTATCAGAAAAAAAGTCCATCTATTCCTACCAAATATGTGACCTTATATTTTGTACTATAGAAGTTTTTTAATGCCTACTATGTAAGTATATAAGATCATTTAGTTCTTCTTGCATAATAATCCAACTCTTCACTGTACTGATGATTCAAATTTCCTATTATTAGCCCTCTTCATTTCAATTTTTAAACTTTTTTCCCCCCTCAAATTTGCTATCAAAAGCATGAATGAGTTAAATTCCAAGGACAAGGTCTGATGAGTCCTTCTCCCACCAAATGCATTTTGTTATAACAGCTGCGAAAGCTCTTATCTGTGTCCATGTGCCCAGGTGTCTGTGTGTGTCTTTCAGTACATAATTCTTTTTGCAGATTGTGCTATTAAAGATCATCATACAAGGATGTATGTGTGAATAAGCTGTGATTACAAAACCTTAGATTTTCAGAAATCCAGAATGCAGAAGCTATTAAACAAAAAAAGGGGCTTATAACAGGGTCCCCTTTCAGGCACAATATTTTAATAGAGGCCTTGAAAGTACAAGGACAAGGTGATAATGGAGTTTTCAGGGCTATAAGGAAATCACTGGTGGTTAGTTACAAGTCTTTAAAGGAGAGCAACCTTGGGAGCTGGATAAAAGATGCTTTAGAGATAACAAAGCAAACAAAGAAAAGGTTTCCAATAGATTTAAAATGAATAGAAATAAATAGAAAAGTTGCATGTATTTTGTAATTGAAGACAAACAAGAAATTAAGATGTACAGGATATTAGAAAAGGTATTAAAGTAGACAGAAGTGGACCAGACTATAAAGTAAAGAGGAAGAAACCCCTGCCATGAACACCACTCAGTGAAAAAATCCAAATATTAGTGGCTTGTGGTAAATATAAACTGGAAGAGTGAGCCTAAGAGCAGAGAAAAGGGTAGATACCAACAAATGTATCAACTTCAACYGTTTCAAAAACCTAGTGGCTGGATAATTTGAACTATAAGTGTTAGTACCATTGTAACTGGAACAATAGTATTATTTGGGTTAGATTGCTAAGACTAACAATAAATTCTGGTTTTCATGTACAAGGTGTTTCTTTAGCCTATATAGATTGCACTGGGTTTCTCTTCTGTTATCCAGTGATTAGGCCTTGGCTGTCACATCTGGATGCAACAAAGAGGATTGAATCTCTAGAAGATTTTCCCTTTTTTCTAGTTTGAAAGACATTAGACTAGATCTTCAGCCTTTGTGACTGTTTTTATATAAATAGATAGATATAGATATAGATACACATATAGATATATATCAGCACAAAAGAGGTGAAATGTTAAYAAATCACATTGGCAGTATTACCTTCTTAGCTATGATGAAATTGATTATGAATTATTCAAGAAAGTTGAAAATTCTATCCGTTCTTCAGCAATAAACTCATGGTACTAGTAAAATATTAAAGGGCATTTTCTGTTCTCTTTTTTTCCCCCCTTTTTTCAGACAGACTACTTTTTTCCCCACTTTCATATATCTTATTCAGTCATCTCAAACTTTGTCAGGTAGGCCGATTCATATCACATTTCTCAGGATATATGTCATGTTTGCTGGTATTTAGAAGTACTTGCTTATCTATTTTTCTCTTCCAAAGTGTTCATGGACAAGAGCAGACAAAGATAAAAAAGTATAGATACTCATAAGCATTTGATTTTCCTCATAAGTTTTAATTGTATTTTCAGCAAGGAGAATATTGCTGGTTTTATTTACATGGAATACTTTTGTGTTATCTGAGTAGTTTAACTGATTTTGACTACTTATGTTTTTTTTTTTTTTTTTTTTTTTTTTTTTTTTTTTTTTTGGTCAAATACAGATGATAGAGGTGATTTTTAAATTTTAAGGTCTTTTTCCCATATATGCACATATATGTATTCCACAAGTCATATTTGTATTTATATTAGTTACTGGTGAGAAAGATAAGCCTAAAATACTGAAATTATGGCATCTTTGTCTCATGCATGTCTTTATGCTTCTTTTACATACTTTTCTGTGTTAAAGAGACAAGGACATCTATTCATGAGCTAGATAGATATACATAAAAGTCTCTTAGGTTCTGATTAGATATTATCCAGCCAGATAATATCTTTTTAAGCTGCCTCACTGGGGAAAAAAAAAAAAAAAACAAACAAACAAAAAAAAAAAACTTTCTTTTAATCTTCTTCAGAGGCCATTCTCTAGAGCAAGGGAATTCCAAAGAAGCAAAAGAAAAGCCAGTTGGTTCCAGGAGGACACACCGGGGAAAAAAAAGTCTTGGACAAGAGAAGAGTATGTGATTTCATAATACTTGAGTAGGAGGACTAGGCAAAAGTAAGGTAGAGAAAGTATGGTAGAATAAGATAGATGCTGACTTCTTAATTTGGCAAAAAGGCAGGGTTCTGCAAGAGAAGGAAGCTATATGCTCTGATGCAAATCCGAAGAACATTCCCAAACCAAGAAAACATAAAATAAAGATATATTAAGATATATAAAGATATATTAAGATTCTTTTAAAGAGTTTCCCACTTAGGAATTCTTTGCTCAGGAGCGGGACAAGCTTTGGGAGAAGAAATATAAAATTGGAATTTCTCCTTAGATAGTTAAGGCTTACCATTACAGTTAAGCCTTTTGGACATAAAGAGATTGATTTATTTTATTTTATTTTATTTTATTTTATTTTATTTTATGAAAAGGAACTTCTTTGGGGGAGAGAAGTCCAGAGAGGGCAAATGTTACTGATTTCCAAGTATATTTCGCATATGCTAATGCAAACATCTGAGCAGGACATGGGAAAATACAAGGATATTGAAGGAAAAGTTTGGAAGTCACACTTTGATTGAAGATTTCCTTTCTTTACGAAGGAAATAATATATATTTTAAACTACAAGAATGACTTTGAAAATGTCCTGTATTGACAGAGCCTTCATAGATATTCACAAGAATAATATCTATTCGTTATTTCTTGTTCAGCATTCAGAGCACCACATCTGTTTTCAGTCTTATAATCTGGAATAAAATGGAGTCCAAGACACATTTCAAGGGTGAGTACATTCTGAATTTGAATCACCTAAGTTAATGAACTGAAGGAGGCTTAAATTTCAGTCTTGAAATACTGTTCAGTTTTTTTGATCATTCAGTCTGATAAGAATATTTGTAGCAGCAATATCTCAAACTCACTATTTTGGTCATAGGCAAAAGATAATTTAACTAATGAGTCATAACAGAATCATATGAAATTCTTATACTGTATATTCTCCGTGAACAAATTTGTGTTTTCTCTCTATTCTACAATGCATGAAAAAGGGCATCTAATTAAACACTCCAAAATCTCAAAATATTTTTATAGAAATAAATTTTGATTGTGGAACTCTAACAGTATAAAAAGTTGTACTGTGTAACCATATTATTAATAGCTATACAGTTCTTTCTACCTAAATTTAGAAGAGAGCTCAATCTGTTGAAAAATCATGCAAGTATATGAAAGAAAGTGAGGCATTACAATTACATGTTAATTATAAAAGTGTTTAGCATCTCCCAATATTTATTTAGGTCTTCACAAGCATTTCCTTTTCCTTGTTTTCAGAGTGTACTGCTTTGTTTCTGCCATTTAGAAATTGTTGTAGACATCTCAATAATATACATGTATTAATCTTTTATTCCTGGCCTATATTATACCTTTTATTCACCCATAGAAGAGAGAGATAATTCATTCATTTATCACTGATAAAACCATTAATACATTTAAAATCTAGCAATATCCATATAATTATATTTTTAAAGCTATTAAAAATGATAAATTTAGATATAATGGGCTGATATCAATGAAAATAATGAACTGACATTTATTCTTCCTCATGTAAGAAGTTACTAAAGAAGGAAAGAACTAACATAAAAAGGCATCTTGATTTTACTTTACCAAATATTCAGTTTATGCTTTGGTGATTGTTCTTTTACATTAGGTACAAGATGAATTCCTTCAAGACCTTATGAATAAAAATATTTCAGTCACGGTAATTTTTTCAGAACTACTGCAAGTTGTTCTTCTCATTATTTAGTTACACATATTTAAAAATGAATTGGAATGGACAGCATGATTTTATATTTTTCTTATGTAGAAAAATTACATAGAAATTATGACTAAAAACTCTACCTGTACAAAGCTTTGTAAGAAAAATAAGCACATAGGCATGGGATTCTCAGAAGCCAGAAATGGGAGGACTAGATAGTACAATAGGAAAAAGTACGAAAGACRGTTTACTAAAATACCTCCAGAATTTACATGTCTTCTACAGCCCTGAGTTAGACTTGAGTATAGGATTGGTATTCCTAAATTTTATCCTAGCAGTTATTAGCACCCGTTTTTTAGAGAAAACTGTAACATAGGTACACTGGAAATTGTATATCAACATGTTCCTGACTCTTATGTATTTGAACCAAATCTGTCTGTTCATTAGGATATAGAGACCTAGTTAATACAGGGTTACAKGGCACCAGTAAGCTATGAATAAAAACAGAATTCAAGGCAACAAAAGGTAYTTCTGTCTTTTTTGATGGCTTATCTAAGTAACTGTAGAGAGTTTCGTTTTGGGACTCTTCAACACACAATTCTCTCCCCTCATTGTATACAGATTTTGTGATTAGCTTCAGTTTGAGATTTTCACTCTAGGATGGGCAATTTCACTCTTGGATCTACTAACCAAGTGCCCAAGATATAGATAAACAAATAGATGAAGAAAAATATATATATAAAAAAGTAGTWAAGAGCATTTAGGTGGTGCTTAGTTGATGATCACATCTTGAAGGTGACCTATAAGAGGCAAAATATATTTCATTTACATTTCTCCTTTGCTACATATGATTTCTTATGCTTGATTTCCTTAATCCTTGGTGATTAAGAATATGTTGTTCCAGCTTCTCTAGCAAGACAGCATTTGTACCAATTAATTCTACGAGAACAGAACTTTATTTATGGGAGTGCTCAAGCATGACAGGTATACAGCTTTGTTTTTCTGTGACTTAAATGTAGCATGAACCCTCTTAAAATCAGAGTAACATTCTCTGAATWAGTTATGAACTCTCCTTTCCATTTGTGTCACATTTTACTGGAGATTGTAAGGAGAATTTCCAATCCTGAATGAGAAAAACTTGTTGATAAATGTTAAAATACAAATTCCTTACCTGATGATACCTCTTTAAAAGAAGAGAGTTGTTGAATATTTTGACATAAGAGTTCCAGTAGCACACGAACACRTGAAACTAACATTGTCACCTCATTTTAGCAAACTTCTCAACATGTCTTGCATAAAATTTCTGGATTTCTTAATGGTATTAGCTATGCATGATCTTATTTATTTAGCCACTTAAATATAAATAAAAAATATTTWAAAATATTCTATTAATTTTCACTGCCAGCTTATATGTGGGTGAAAATTTAGACTACAGGACTTCAGACTTTTCACAATAAATAAAAGATTTTAGTTACCTTAACACAACTCTCAGGCTTATTGAGTTCCAAAACAGAATCCAGAACACAGTTAGAACATGGCTTTGGTATCACCATCTCATTTTTCTGTCCATGAGTCMTGTTCCCTTTCCTGAACACCAATAAGGCTTCCAGAAGAGTCCCTCAGTAAACCTCCTTATTCTCGGCACTAGGCTGGTAATTAAGAGAKGTAGATTCAAATCTGTTCAGGCTGAATTTAGATTCAAATTCAGGGAGATTGTCACTTCMTAGCTTAGGACTCTTACTGCTTGGCAACAAGGTAGGTTATTATGTAGACTTTTGGTAACATCATTGGCCTCAACTACTTTTTTTTTTTGTTGTTGTTGTTATGGTTATGAACATCTCAAGTGTTATGCATGTTCTTTGAGTGCTTCAGAGTGTTCAAATAATTGATCTCATGAAAAATTTCAAGAGCAGAGACTAAATGAGTGAAGCTTTTTCATTAAGAATTTTTGAACTTAGATGCCATAAGAAATTTTATTACAGTCCTCAAGATCTTTTTGAATCTAGCTCCTCATGTCCCCCGGAATGCTCCTCTATTGGTCTGCAGTTAATTATATGTATTTTCAGCTTGCAGCTGCTGACAAACAGTGATATAATTATCAGTACCCTTTCCAGAATGAGCAATTTTCTTTTATTTTGTGAGTTTTAGATAAGAGGTAGAGGTATGATCTAAAATATCTGTCTTTCTTTTATCTATCTATCTATCTATCTATCTATCAYGTGCTTATTTTGTCATTTTCACTAAATGTAGTCTGATTGATTCACTGAGAGGAAGATAGTTCTGCAGACCTTTATTTAGCTTAAAAAAATGCACAGGAAATCATGAAGTAAGTTATCACCTTCTAATTCAGAGGTTAATAGTAATAAATCCTGTTTTAAAAATCAGAATATCCCTTTTGATCAACATTTGGTTAATCAGATAAGATTTTCAATGCTAAACATATCTTTCATGTGTCTTTATCTGGTAGCAATTCATACATTYTGTAATCATTGAGATAGTCAAACAGACATGGCATGCCCAGTTGCTTTGTCTGTTCATTATGTGATTAGTTCAGCTTGTCTTCAGAAATGTTACTCTTAATAGCTGTTAATACCTATGAAATTCTCCAAACAGAAACATATTGAAAAATCATTGCGAAATTCAAGCTATTTAAGGGCCTCTCTGTATTATCTTGGCTTCACGACATTCTTTTACTAACACCAGTGACCCTTCTGAATGACATCAGTAACAAAAGTTCATATTGAAAAATGTGTTGGAAGATGTGGAAGAAAATTCTATAAAGCAAAAGAAAAACATCTAAAAGTGCTAAGAAAAAAAAGGTTTCTTTTTCAATTGTGATGTGATTCACACCATTAATACAGCAGTTATAAGTAACTAGCTCTACTCTATATTCTCYTAAGCCATGACGGCATGAATTGGTGAACTTGTGGTCATGGAAACAGATCACACATTATTACACAGCTGGAAAATAAACATGTCGCAGCAAAGCAAGTATTATTTTTCCTTTAATTTAGGTTTGCAGTTGTAAAACAACATTTTTTTTCAACAAAAGTAGTATATYTGTGATCTGAGTTTTGGTATTATTACTAAAACAAAGTGTCATTTAATACCTTAATTAATAGAAATATTAAACTATTTATTGATAATAAAGCAGTGGTAATCGTATCAAGAACTGAAAATGAGACTGAACAAAATATCTTTAGTTGACATATTAATTCAGCAYATTCCTATACTTCCTTGCTCAGTTCAAAGCCAGCAGCAAACCTCAGGGATGCAACTATATCCCTTAAGCTGGGAAATAWCCAGTAATTACAGGGCCCAGGGTCTCTTAACCCAAGTAACAAAAATAGATACATTTGAGGAAAAAATGTTCCTTATGTAAATTTAATAAAAAGAGCTAGAGTTGCTCACATTTACCCTTCAACAAAGACAATTGGTCTAAAGACTTATTTCAACAAATTCTAAAGCCACTKGACTTTCTACTTAAAGCTACAGAAAATGCACAGAAATCATACATCCTTATGGCTACTTTGCCTATGATATTTTTCAGTAGTGTTGGACATCTCACTTTCTGTAAGCAGGAAACATGCCTCTGCTGACACTTTCAGCCTAACAAAACAAGATTTGTTAGATAATTTATCCTGTCCYAAGAAAGTACTTCAGAAGAATGACAAAGAAAGCCTGTGCTTATGAAGTTTAGGTACCTGGGTTTTGTAATGTGTTCTAGTCCTCAGAGACTTGTTTTCTCGAAGCATATACAAGCTGAAAATTAATCTGTGTGGTAAAGAGCATTGCAAGAATTAATTCTCACCTTAAATTATAAGAGTTGTAAGGAGAAAATTCTTACTGGTGTAGCTCCATCAAAGTTAACAAAGTAATGTCAGGAGAGAATGTGACTGTGGTTGCTGGTCTATTTTGTGATCATTTTAACAATAACAACTAGATTTTGTATTTTAAATATATTCTGCTCTAAATCCTATTTTTTCCATACCAACATAATACATTACAGAGAATGGTTTATTTTTCCTGGCTAATTTATGCAATCTTGCAAGCCACCTTTAGCCTATTAGAATTACATTTAGTGTATTTATTTTTTTCCCCCAGTAATTACATCTTGCCTTATTTGTGTTGCTGTCTTTGTATTTATGTTGCACAAATTATTAAAATAAATGAAAATAAAGAACATTTCTCCACTTATACTGGAAAATTATTCCTCTTTATTAGACTAAATAGTGCATTTAAGTGATATAGCTACATCTTTTAGAAGCTTTTCAGAATAGTTACCCTTTCCCCACTTTTCCAGGGTCTTTCTTTTATCTGGGGGTTGATTGCTTTTTAGTAGCTGATGATACAAACTACCATCTCACTAGAAGTTAATATTGTTGAGTGTTGGCTTGAAACACCCGACATTGATTATGATCTTAATCATATACTATATAAACAGCTAATTGTTTTAATCTGCTGTTGCTCGTCTACATCTTGTTCTTTAGGAGAAGTTTGTTTTCCATTGAWAGACTGCATGGATGAAAAATTATGGTTCATTATCTCACTCTCTTTTCTTAAGATGTCCAAAGATGAAAAATTCAACACTAATTAAAGATAGTCAGATTTTAGCTTTTAGCATCTCTGATGCTAACGAGACTAACTGGATCTTCTCTGAGATCATACACCTTCAAAAGCCTGAACTCCCAACAATACTGAAGGAGGCACAGGCACTGTCTGGGGCTCAGCTTCAGGATTTTTTGGAGAGGCTGTAGATGCTTGCCCAGTTTCAGACTATTATCCTCTGCTGATTGACCATATGGCATCAATAATATGGCTGGGAGACAGCATGAAGGACATGGGGAGCCAAGTGAAATCTCATTAATTGTACTAGCAATGAGGGGAAAGGTCTTGAGGATGAGTGGATAGGTCCTGTGGGTCAACAACCGCTTGCATGACTGGTGATGACAATAGAGATTTGGCTGTTGTGACTACACAGACATGACTGGAATGCTGTRATAAAGGGTCTTTAGGAAGAATGGACCAAGATTAGACCAGTGGTTATGCATATATGAGGCTGTTCCTAAGGGCCAGCTGAGATCTTATGATTATGTTTAGAAGGTAGATGCTAGTTGGCTMTGTTGTTGTGGGTGTCTGCTGCAGAGATGCTGCAGTTATCTTCTGATAACTGAAAGAATTTTCATGTTCACTGGCCCTGGTGTTCCTGGGAGACTAACCASTCCATGGGAGACTTTAACCACTTCAATATCTGCTAGAGGGGTAAGAAGAAATCAAGGACATTTCTGGTATGCCTTGATGATAATTGCCTGACAGAGATGGTTGAGGAGAGGCACTTTGCTGAACTGGATACTTACAAAAAAGAAGGTCAGAGTATGAAGATGGGGGCAATCTTGACCRCAGTGACTGTGAGATGGAGGAGTTCAGCATCCTGAGAGGAGGCAACRAGGCAAATAGCAGGATCATGACCCTGGTCTTAGGACAGCAGACTCTGGCCTGCTGAGGAACCTGCATGGAAGTACTCCATGAAAGGCGATCCTTGAGAGAAGATTGGTTGAGATCTCAAGCAAAGGCAGCAGTAGACCTGCATGGGCAAACAAGGAAATGCTGAAAAAACTGATATACAAAAAGGAAGCATACAAGAAGTAGAAGTAGGGTCAGGTAACCTGTCAGAAGCATAAGGACACTATCCAAGCACGAAGGAATGGGCAGGATAGGAAAGACAACCTAGAGCTGAATCTAGAGTGATAAGAATGGTAACAAGAAAGACTTCTGCAAGTACCTCAGCAACAAAAGGAAGACTGGGGAAATTATGGGCCCACTGGTGAATTAAGCAGGGGACTTGCTGCCAAAAAAAAAAAAAAAAAAAAAAAAAAAAAAAAGCCAGGGTATTCACTGCCCTCTTCATGTTGGTCTTTTGTGATAATATTTGCCTTCAGAAATTCCAGATCCCCTGAAATGCGTGGGAAAGTCTAGTACAAAGATCAGCAGGAGGGTTCAGGTGGACCCAGGGATTTCTGAGGTCCCTTCAACCTCAACCATTCTGTGATTCTATGCTGTCCAGTTACAAGACAGTACAGGAGTATTTCATTATTATGCACATATTTTAATTATTCTACACATACAGGTAATTCATAGAATTTTCATATTCAGATAAAAAAGATTAGATAATCTATGAGAAAACTCTTGCTGTATTGTGGAAAATAAAAAATAGTTTGTAAAAAATAGTGTTTAAATTTATTACCTTTACTAGTCAAGAGTATATTTAATAAAATATTTTTTGATGGCAAAGAGAAATAAAAGGTAAAATCCTATTGACTTTAACTAAGAATTTTCCCAAGGCAATGACATTTAAATATCTTAAGAAGATATCTTTAAAATATTATTCATTAAATTTTGAATTCTCTATGCATTTTGATCAAGGATAAGCTTAATGAAATATACGGAATAACTTTAGGGAATATTCTATTGAAAATACAGATCTTTCTTTTGAAGCACAGCACCATTCTTAAAGGAAATATTTCTATATATTTTTTTTTTCTAACTACTCAAATTATACCTGACTTTTAAAGAAGTATGAACTTAAGTGAGGTCCCTAAGAACTACTCTGTATTTCTAAATTTTTTGTTGAACTAGAGGGACAATCTCATTTGCATGTGTACGACCAAAAAAACAAGCTATCTATTCTAAGTAAATTTGCCACTTGGAGAAAGTATCTAAAGTTCCTGTTCATTCAGATTTTCTCATTCTACTATGATATAAACAGTTTCTAATACAGTTTCTAATATAATACAGACCTTATTGTCATAATTCTGTTCGTGTCTAGAGAAACTTCTTGAATATTGGAAAAGTAAGCACTTCCAAGACTGATGTCATTTGACATTATTATATGTTCTCAAACTATGCCATTCTTCTGCCAACCTTCTCTTCAAGAGTTGCATAACTTCATTTACAGACAGCTCTCTCCACCTAAACATTAGCTCACATTCACAGGTGAGGCATCAGACCTCACTTTCGGTATGCCTTTTCCAAGCTAGCTGGATTTTAAAGCATACACCTTGGTTATGTTTCAAATCTTGTTTAGAAAATAGTAGATGTATTTTTACATGTTTGCTGATGGGCTTTTATGTCTTTACTCTTTCTTGATTGGTCTGCAGCTTCATGTGGCATGTAAATTTATTATATATGGTGATATATGGTGCCTTTAATGTATATAGATACTATCCTTTTTATTCTCCTTGCCCCCTAACACACATTTTTTCCAGCTCCAGGTCTACATTTTCTATAACTGACCACTGGTGAGTTGTTTAGGGGGGAGACAGTGCCAAGCCCTTGCTCCATCTCTTACCATTTCATGCACGCGTTCCTCTGCGCCGCATCCTGTGTCTCCCCTTCCCAAGGCCTCTGCTGTCACACCAGGCTTGCACTCCTCTGCACTGTGTCATTGCCTTCAAAACATAAATATCACATTCTGCCTGCAGGTTCACGCTATGGGCAGGTCAAGAAAAGCTCAGACTGAGCAGCCTGACTTGCAAGCCTAAGGCCTTACAAGTTCAATGCAAAGCTTGTGGTCTGTAGCAATGGTCGTACCATATTGCAGGGCTGCACAGTTACACCTTTGGGCTTTCTTTGCTCTTATGCTTAGGAGTTCTTACCAGAAATTATCTGGAAGCTTCTCTTTTGTCTTCCTTAAAATTCTTTTGTGCTAGGATGTATACAAGCAATTTCATAATGTACCTATTACCAGTATGCACTGAATCCTGCTTCTGAAACTGCTCTTGTCTTGTTCTTTCTTGGAGTTAGCTGAGTAGAAACAAGGAAGGAAAAGTAAATAGCATGGACAGGCTTCTCAAGAACAAACATTTTGTTCAGATTTCTTCAGTATTTATAGTGTTAGCCTTACATTTATCTGACCCACTTTATGTTAACTTACAAGATCAGCTGAGCATAGACAGGGCCACTTCACTCACAGTTTATTATTTTATTGCACCTGGATTTACAGAGCTCATTTGTCAATATCTAAATCACAAAACTTTTCATTACTGTTTTCATGACTCAGATTTTTTTTTACCATCTCGTTATGCAACCTGAGAACTACTTATGAACTATACTGAGTTACAGTGCTGACTACCAGTCATGCAGTGCATTTGGCTTCATCTCTGTTTACTTTTTTTACATCATTTCTCTGTTTGATTAGAGGCAAGCTGTGTTTTTAACTTAAAATATCAAAGTATTCAGTGCTGGAGCACAGCACATCTATAAAYTTAGTCATGAAAGGAAAAATAATCAAAATTTTGCTATTCAGGGATAATACAATGGACTTAAAGTTTCCAAGATTGGGAAGAAAGGATAAAATATGATCCTTTGTGAATTTGAATTTCCTAGTATTCTCATTTACTTTTTTTTTTTTTTTTTGAGAAAGTGAGAGTGAATTAAAAAGTTCACAGAAAGAATATATGTATTACAAAACAAGTGAAGCAAATGGAGAAAATGTTTTTTCACCTTATAGAAAAAGATAAACCTAGCACATTTCTTTATGACTGATTATATTCTCAGATGGAATCTGCCTGTATGTCTAAATTTTCACTAGTTTTTCAACCCTTTCCAGAAGGGAAAGGAAGATAAGAATTGAGTTTGTGACTTTTGGATGTCTAGGAGAGTTTGGAAGCTTTGAAGAGAACATGTAGATTCAGAAAAAAATAATTTTAAAATGAACTCTGTTTAGTCAGGTATTTATAAAAATTAAAATTGAAAATTAAAAATTAATTTCATTATGATGAATTTCACTATTTAATGAAGGCTTGAAACATACAGCCCTGGATATTAAATCTTCACACTATCTGCAGCCTTCGTTCAGTTGAAAACCAGGCTCATGATCAGACACAAATCTGAAATTAAATCATGATATATATCTGCCGGTAGCCTGAGACAAGTGGACTTGCTGTATTTGACAAACATAGATATCTCTGCCTTTGCATATCTCAAAAGGTCTATCACTGAATAATGGCAGGATATGAGATCATGATTTCATCACCTTCTACACTGGATTTACTTAACTCATTATTAAGAATCAGCCACTTGGTGTTATCAGCTACACATAAGATATCACCAAGTGCTTCAGTTTGTATATTTAACAATATATAGGTGTCTGAGAAAAGTGTAAACTCGTTTCATTAGATGGCTCCCTATTGACTGGTCCTTTAAAGAGGTTCAAATATATAATATTCTTCCTGAAGTCACTTGGAATTTACACTCGCAACTTTACTTCCATGTTTACCTTTGCTGATGGATGGGAAGGACGAATGTCAAAACCATACAGATTCTGGATTCTAGCTCTGAACAGCAAATTTCATCACTTTTAAAGAGGGATATTCCACTGAGATGAAAAAGACCTAAGGGTAGAAAAGCACACGTTCTTTAGCATGACAGAATAATCAASAGTAGTTTTAAGTGCAGTGGCCACCATCAACGATTCAATTGCTTAACTTGTTCCAAATGTCTGAATTATATAGCACAGAACTGAAGGCAGAATCATCCCCAAAGGATGCCACTTTAGGAGTCTCTCGCTCTTGGTTGTGGCAAAGTGATTCATAGTTTAAATTAAGAACTTCTAGAACCCTGCAGGGTGAAGCTACTTTGTTGGCTTCTATGATTCTCAAAAGTAATTTTTCTTTCTCTCAGTCTGTGCTGTAAAATACTTAGCAGGTGAAAGCTTTCATGGAGGAACAAAAGCACAAAACCTAAGCTGAGGCAGCTTTCAAAATAAAATCTAATGGAAAACCTAAACTTTGTCAGGATCTCTATGCAGAAGCTATGCAGAAGTATTTAGGGTAATTTTCGTATTGTTTGTTCTCTGTTGATTGATTAATGTTTCTTCCTACTGTTCCTCTGCTTCTTATTTACTATGTTCAATTAAGACACAGAATTCATATGTCATATTGGCAATACAGTGTGCTTGAAGACTGATGTGTAACATAAATATTCTTTCAGTATCATCGGAGAGCAATGGAAAATCTGTCTGTCAATGCCTTGTTTTATTAGAGTCTCAGAAAGAAAAGAAGTGTAACTATTAGAGGTGGCAAACACAAAAGGCTATAGCTGAGGTAACTATATAGTGTTATTCAGAAGATTTGGACTGAGTTGATATCGTGCTTAGAGGTGAAATTGCACAAGGCTGGAAAAATCTGTATCCTTTTTTCCTGCTCATGCTCTCCCTGCCCTCTCCGCCCTTTGTTTTTGTCACTTCTGTTATCTTGCAGATCTTCCCTCCTCATCTTCATTCAGCACAGACAACCATCACATGGTACATTACTGAAAGGTAGTGAAGTGTATTAAATGAGACTTTTTTGATGACTTTTGGTAAGGTAATCAAGAGATTCACTTCAGGAGAATACTTTGTCAACCTCAAGCATTCAGAAAACACATGTCAAATCTCACAAAATAATGATTTAAAGGGTGAAATCTAATCATTTTTAAAATATGCTTTTATGTTCCTTTTATTTTATCTTCTGGTTTTGAAACTTTTGGGTGATTCTGAAGCCTACTTTTCAGCTTTTCTCTGTAAACTTGAGAGGAAATTTTAAATTAAAAAAGAAGTAAACAGAGGTAATGAAGAATCATGGAACTACACACAGAGATGTGGTAAAAACAAAGACATATTCCCAGTACCTATTTCTCAGCACAGCCAGTTTATAGTGGACTTGCATTTTGATGTCTCTTCTCTTATACATACTTTTCCTTCAGTATATCCTAACAGTATTTTTTTCTATATCATCCATGTCCCAYCATAAATTTCTAGTATTCTTGGTTTCCTTTCTGTTTATCACTGTCTCATAATGTGACATACAAACATGTTTTAGTATTTTTTTCAAAAACAGTGTACTTCTCATTGATATCTTATGATCCTCTTTAATTTAGCAAAGTGTATCTCCTTTGAGAAAATAATAGAATTATCCACAGGGGAGGTCTCCACTAGGAAGCAAAAATGCTTGTGTAATAAAAAGCTGTGCTTCTCATACAGTACATTTTGGAGACTAGAAAAGTACAAATCAGGAAAATACTGAATAAACAACATTTTTACCCCAACTAACAATTATACATAACTATTTGAGATAAAAGTATACCTGAGATAACTTCAGACAGGCTGTTGACACCAGCTGTCAGTGTATGACCTATCTGCCCTTTGCAGTAAAACACAGACTTTAATGAAGATTTAAAATAAATAAATAAATAAAATAACCAAATTCCTAAATTATATTTGCTAAAAGATAAGTTCTTAACTCTTATTTTAGATTTATTATTGTGGAATTTTGCCTTTGGAGACATGTCTTGACCCATACTGTGTTTTTAAAACATTAGTTTTAGCACTTTTCACTCAAAAAATTATATAATAGTATTTTTCAAAGTTGTTCKATTGACTTATTATTATCAGTAACTGGAATCCTGATTATATCCTATGATTTAGTAAAAACATTAAATTATTGTGGCAATGATTATCACAGCATTTTTGGGAAGGAAGGTCTAATCTTCTAATCCTTTATGTGTAATGATTGTGATACAGAATGAGAAATCTGATACAAATGGGAAATCTATGTATAACATGGTACTCGGTGTTTCACTTTTTTCTTATGTTTTCATTGCCATCGTGCCTACATTTCCCTTATATCATAAGTGATTATGAAAAATGAAGGGCAATAGAAAGCATCTCGTGCACACAAATGTATACATAAAACTAATGGAAAGGAGAATCAAGCACCAAGAGCAGCAAACATAAAAACTTATGTTCACCATTTCAAAGAAAACAGCTAAAGAAACAGACAAGCACAAGGCAGAGTTTTCTATGAATTTACAGTACAGAGCTACTACAATAGCTATCCATTTCCGTGCTTCTACAGCTCATTGTAAAGGCAGTTTATTCTGCGTTCCTTAAAGTCAAGTTTCCTATCTTAGTGTTGTGTTCGTTAAAAGTAGATTTTTTGAAATAGGGTATATCTGTTTAAGAATGAATGGCATGCAAAGACATATCATTTCTGAAGAATGATACTGATTAAAAACATTTAGGAGTCTCTTTGTACTTATAGATTAGCTAAGAATATATGTTCACTTCCATAATTCCTTTCATCTGAGGATATCAAAGCTCTTTGTAAAGTTGCATATAGCCTTACTGCCTTATGTGAGGTAAATAAGTACAATTATCCTCATTTTTATGATAGAGAAATTGAAACATTGGAAGGGTCAACTTTAATGTAGTGGCAATGAAATTAAAAACTGCATCAGTCAGTTCTCAGTTTTCTGGCTTATTTAGTATAGCAAATCACTGTTACTTACTGAATGGTTAATGCTGAAGTTTGAAGAAGGAATACCTGGTATCAAAATTAGTTCTAAATTTGTAAAATATGTAGAAATAAACTATAACAGCATCAATAAAAGTTTGCAAAACAATATTTTCTCATAAAAATTCTCAAATAATATTATTATAAAAAGTAGGAAAGCTGTACACGGTGATCTAAATTTCAAAAGTGACTAAGCTGGATACCAATTTGAAAGAAGKAACCCAAGGCATCTCAAAAAGGCAAGTTTTCAGAAAGATGCTTTTTGTGTATTTAAGAATATGAGACACCCAAACAATGAAACATCAGTAGTTCCTGGGCATTTTTTTAATTAACCTTTAAACCCATTGAGTCATACAATTTTTATGCAGTGCATGCCTCAGTGGGACAGCTGTAATGAAATAAGTAACATTTGATAAAACTTTTGCCATTAACAGAGCATATTAGATTCTCTAAAAGACTTTAATATTTCCTCTTGTAGTACTAAACAAAACAAAGTTAAAATAATTATAAACAGAAAATAATAAATGCAATTAGAAATGTGAATCTTATTATTGTCAATATTAATGCACAGTACCRTTTTTAAGTCCCAGCACTAATAGTGATATTTATAAGCAGAAGCTCCTGACAAAAGGAAAGCATAACACTTTGTTTTAGAGTGCATAATTGCCCTATATAATTGTATCCTTTTCCAATAACTTTGTTGTTTAAAATTCATACAGTTTTTATATCAGGTTCAGCTCCTATCAGAACATGGGCATTTTACAATTCATACGTGAAATATTAACCTGTAAGCAATGCCATATTAACACAACATTTGTACTGTATGAAGATTAAATTACTAATATTAAAGMAAAAAAAAAAAAAAAAAAGATGTAATGGGCATGAGAAATGGCAAACTACCATTTTATAATGCCATTGACTTTTTAGGCACAAAACGTACACTTAATACTTGCTATTCATTCTGTTTCACAGAGTTTAGGTTATGCTTAAAATATAAACTCTTCTTTTTACATAATTAGAGGGAAGAAATCTTTATTTTTTTTCTCATTTAGAGTATGAACGCTATGCTTTTGTTGAGATGTTCTGCATGAGATAGCATTAAAGTAGCTTTCCTCACACTTGGAAGACCTGTATGGTACTGCAAATTGCTGTAGTTGTACATTTACCTGGAATCCAGCTGAGAAATGATGCAGCAGACTTGTTCACTGAGCAATTAGTTGATGAATGTAGATCAGAGCGACATTAGGTTCACTTTTGGAGAAAGGAGATGATGGGTTAACGCATATTTTTAGTCTCTTCTGAACTGGAAGCTGCTCCTGTATGTGTCTGTGTGTGTGTGTGCAGGTGTGTGCACGTGTGTGCATTTTTAATAGATGAAATTTGCAGAATTGTGAGTTGTGRATGAAATCTTTATTCAGTTTCAACTGTAATTTAGGCCTGAGCATGGGATAATGAGGACTTTAATACTGAATTTACTTGATTTGGTTTTAACTTTAATTTACTTTAATTAGACAAAATATTTAGCTTTTTAAAATTGTGAAAACTTTTTTTTTTTTTTATGTACATGCAGAACTCAAACATATTTGGGTTCATAACTTCATGTGGAAGGTCATATCCTTCCTAGAGCAGGCTCTTCCATGTTCTTTATATCTCTACTCACTTACACTTAGTATATTTGGTATAAAATGCTAGGATCACTATGTTCTGAATACACTTTATGAACCTTAGGTTTTGTTAAAAGTTTTCCAGCAGAAAATTCCAACAGAAAGCATTCTAACATTTTTAATGCAATTTTCTGGCATTTCTGTTTAATCAAAATGTCAAGTTTCTGTAGAAGCTTGTGCAATTTKACAAAAATGAAATAATCTGACTTTGTCAGAAAAAACAACTCTGCATTTTTTTTACTGTCTGCTGAAAAAGGATTTAAAAAAACCCACAGAATTTCACTACAGGTTCTTTTAACCTTTTTCCAGTATGTATACACCCTTTAGTTATTAGAGTTTACTGTGCAGTCGTATAGACAAATGTCAGAGATACTGCCCATTAGCAATTTTGTCTGAGAGGAAAGAGAGAGAGAGAGAGAGAGAGAGGTACAGAGAAATGCTTCCTTCAGAGAAATGGATCTGGTGGCAATTTTCTTGTGTTCTAGCTCAACAAGCATCTTCAGGCTTTTCACAAGTCAAGAGGAAAAGCGATGAAAACCTCTTTGCACACAGCTCTCAGTGGCACAGGTTAATGGGATAAAGCATTTATAGGAACGTAAGCAGYGCTTTGCTTCAAGCTGGTGCTGTGGGTATGCAGAGAATATATCTGTCCTGAGGAGCAAGAGTGGGCTGCTCAGTGAGGGCTAAGAGCCTGCCTGGGATGAGAGCAGGGTGGGCAGGGGCACGGTCGTACAGCACCCGAGCAAGATCTGGTGATGGCCAACATGTCAAGTGTAGAATCCCATGACTGCCAGGTGGGCCATAGCGATGCGGCAGGTCCACTCCAAACCACGAAGCCTCCCAGGAGATCAAGATTTAAGGGTCAAGATTTTGAGCAGTGAGGTGCACAGCCAGGCATACCTGCAACRTTGCCTGGGCAGAGACCAAGGGCAAGGGCCTGAGCTTGCACGTGGCTCCAAAGAAGGAAGGGAGGCCCTGAAAAGTCTTTGCATGGCTCTTCCTCACGCTACGCTTCCCAGCGGCTTGATCCATGGTCATGCAGCTGCAACGCATCAGAGCTATCCTTGAACACAGACAGCTAAACTCTGATAAGGGCCCTCACAATAACTCATAACCCAACTATGTATTTTTTTTTCATTTAATCTTCCTTAAAGCAGATAAAAGAGTGGAAATTCCAGAAGAAGGCTGGTTTTAATGTCTAATACCATTTACTTCTGCTAGTTCATCACTATGATTTCAACACAGTTATAAGGAAACTKGTACATTAATGCTTCTAATACATGTTTTAGCAAGCTTGTCTTACTGCAGTAGGCRTGTGCATGTCCTAGAGCTGTTTGTTTTTTGCTGATACTATCACTCAAGAGTAGCCAGAAAAATTCAGAAGGCATTTACCTGTTACTTATTATTTACAGAGAAATGCAAAAAATATGAATTCACTTAGTGCAAAGTAGTTTTATTAAACCAATAAAAGAGTATTTTTGAAACAAAAATACCAGTAAATTTCTAGACAATGTTTTACAAAAGGGATAAATACCTCACCACATAAAGTCAATACTACTTTACAATCAGAGGCAAACAGTTTGTTTGACAAGGACGGAAGCAACATCATTTTGGAATGGGAAGCCTGCTTTCTGCATCTATAGCATCTGTTTGACTCAATGAAAAAGCAAAGACAATGGAAAATGATAATACAGCTAAAATATGATTTTTAAGCTCAGTGGTCTTTCCTTTAAATTCCTGTCATTTGATTTTTCAAACTAAAAACCCTTACTGAGCCGCCTTTTTTTTTTTTTTTTTTTTACAGTGGACTTGAATGGGGAGGGTAATGACAAAGAAAAGGCAGAGTAGTGCAAAATATTGTTTGGAATGGAKTTAATCCATTTGACTTCAGGGAGGTTCTGATGATCATTTTTGCAAACAAATAAATAGTCCAATAAAGTTTAGGTGATTATAAAGGGCTCATGACCAGCAATGTTAAGGTATTCAGCAGATTTGCATCTACAGCTGGGCCTGTGAAAAGCAACCAGTGCTAAAGTTTATATTATCTTTAAGCTGTTATAAGTCTAGCTAGAGACCAATGAGAAAAAMACAGAAGTAGCCTGGTGATATTGCAATGTACCATGGTGATTTTGCAGAGAAGCAGCACATCTACTTTGAACTTAAAACAAATGTAAACTATCTATTCTAGAAAGAATATAAATAATTCACCTTGAAATAGATAGAACTTTCTAATGTCCTGTGYATAGGAATGAAGGGTGGAGTGGAATGAGAGCCATACTTCAGAGACCTCTGAAATTACAGATATTTCACGTTTTCATAAATAACACTGATTGATTGATATATACAGAATAAGCTGATTGTAGTAAGCTGAAATAACAGAAGGAGCTTAGTAAATCTCTAAATTCTATAACTCATTGTCTTATAGGCTCAAGAAAATAAATGTGGATTGTATTCTATTATATTTTTTTGGAGTTTAACTTTTAATAAAACTGTTCCCTTTAAAAGAATTTCCCTGTGCAATAGTAAATCCATTGTCTTTTTAATTCAATATGATTCTTTCCCAAATAATTAATGTGCAATATAATTTAGAAGTGCCTTTAATTTCTAATGCCTACAGGCTGAAACTTGTCAAATTCTTAGAGGCCTATTGAATAGGGCTTGTTGAATTCAATGTAGAGTGTCAATGTGTAGTAGTCCAATTGTTCAAGAATGAAGAAGGTCATTCTGTTTTGAAGGGAAATTGGGTTGGGTACATACATACAAAAAAAGGGAATCAAGTTGAAGGCAATTTCTTATAAAAACGGCTAATGTTTTTTTTTAAGTGAAGCACAGACAATGGTATAAATAATCATAGGYTGAATTTTTCCGTTCATGGTTTATGATAGTAGCTTTACTTGAACCGTAACAAAGACAGTACTTAGGTTGTGCTTTTTCACGAGATCCTAAAAGGTCTTGAATGCTTACTTTCAAACAACCTTTTGAAATATCAAACCAAGAACATTCTGTGAAATCCTACTTTGACAACATAAGTGTGGAGAAAACAATAGAGGCTTCCTCAAAAGAAAGTGGAGTCAACMTATAGGAGTGTGTATTTGCTCAATTGTCCCTCAACGAGCTCTGCGGCACTTCGCCAGCACACRGTGAGCTTAAACCCTACTTGTATATTCTCACTAATCCTGTTCATTTACCCCCCTGTTCTTTCAAAATCACTCTAGTATATTTGGCATATATGCTCTGCTGGCCTTCTAGGGAGGGATCACTTTATAACTTGTGACTACTTGTTAGCCTGGTATGAAATTAGAAATATGGCTTTGTGACATTGTTAGGCTTGTATTCCACCAAATGTCCTCAGAGAGTTTCTTGAAAAAAAAAGTAATAACTTGCATCAATATGTCTGCATCTTGTTCCATCACGTAAATTGACCCATGTGGCAGATGCTATTGCAGAGGAGGGACAATTTGGCCCAGTTTGGGTTCTTAAACTAAAAATAATAGATTAGTTATGTGTAAATGAGATTTGACTAGAGTAACTTTGACATTAAAAAATCACATAAGCATGACTAATAGATTTCGTTACAAGATACTTAACAGAAGAAATTATTTTAAAGCACCAGCTTAAAGTTACATTATGTTTACTTGTTCCAACAAAACTATAGCAGAGGGTCAACATTAGACAGGCATCTATCTCTTTACAGTAGGTTTCTTACATTGTCACAATTTGGTAAAATAGGCTATTATTTTCTCTCTCCTCTGGAGAATAGTAGAATCATGACTTCTTGCCCCCAAAAGTGTGGCTCTGCAAATTAGTGTTTCTCTCAAAGAAACACAGTGTTACTCTGCAAATCTTATTTTAAATTTAGGGCCTGCAGCAAAATTTTTCCCTTTTAACTGAGGAGAATGCAAATATTCATTACTTTCTTTTGACATGAGATCAGGGAGGAGTAATATTATCTTTYAGTCAGCCAAATTCCACTTACTGTTTAGACTAGCTGAGGGAATATTTGAGTCAGCCAGTATTGCAAAGTTCTGCCCCTAGTTGAGGATTATGGTTGAGGAAGGGATGATTTCTCTATTTCTTGCTTTTCTCGGTTTTTATTTAATTTTGATTTCTTTTCTGTTGCATAATCTGTTTAAGATGATTGTCTTCCTCAGGTGGCTGTCRACACACTTCCTTTTATTTTTTTAAAAAGGTTTAAAGTTTAAAGTTTTAAGTTTAAAAGGATTTTTCTCTTTATTTCAGCTTAGTTTGCTGTTGTAGCCACATCATTACTATCCATTAACATTTCCAGTCATGTGCTAATATTTAATGTAAAACTCTACAAAAGCTGTATTATTATTATTATTATCAATGTTATTGTCACAATCACGTGACAGTTTGTTAGGTGGTTAGTGAGCACAGAAGTTGAGAAGTATGTTTAGTCCAATGTAAATGTGCTTGCAAACCTGAGTGAAAGTTCRTTGCGGAAACAGACTGTACGGATCCAAGAGCAAGGGAAGCTAAAGCAGGCTAGCTGCAGAGAAGCCCAGATTAACTCTGCAAAGAGAACACAACCATCCTTCCCTCTGCTGAAGTTCTTCTGGAGCCTAGGATTTTGAAACTCATAATCAGGAGGTCAAAACTTGAGGTTTTAATAAATTAGGTGCAAAATAAATATATAGGATATGACCTCCCGATTCCAACTTAGACGTGCTATATAACATGAATGTACACACTGTATGGATGCTATAAGCATGAGGCATATTAGACTACCAGACAACTATACCAATGGAAAATGTAAAAGGGAAGGGATCATAAAGTCACTTGCTTCACCATAACTCAGACCTATTTGGCAAACTAGTGTACACACAGCTTCATCTTCTTCAACAGAGGAAGGATGGAATAACTTATTCTGATAATAAAGGTAATATCTTAACATGAGTTAAACTTCTGAAGTTTCTTTTATTTAAAACATCAAAATTTTAACTTACTGTGAGACAACTATTGCAGAGAAAATTATACTACTCATTGAGGAAATATTCAGAATGTTTGGGTATAGAAATGTGTGAAATCTCCAAACCCAGGCTCAAGGTTCTTTATGTAAGTTTTCTACAAGCAAACATACTCCGTTCAGTGAGTATTTGTTTAAAAAAAGTCACTGTTCAGAAAGCAAATTCATCAGTGAAGAAAGAAGTAATTTTCCAACTGAATATGGGAAAGTTGTATTTGCTCCTTCTGTAGGTATCAAAACATATTTACAAAGACTTCAAGATTGAGAAACACCTGCTTAGACTTGCAAGATCCGTGTGTATCAACTCATTTAATCAACTCAATTATCAGAATACAGATGAATCATCCCTCAATTATTTTTTTTTCCCACTCTCCCATATTACACTCTGTGTGATCCTGTGGAACTTCAGTATAGGCCTTAAAATGGCATTCTTTGCTAAATTTTGCCTGTAGATATAGTAAGTTACGGAAAGCTACAATCTCTTGTTTCTGTTGCAAAGCAACAACTGGCTAAAATCAGAGAGATTAAATGATTTTGATTTTAAGCCAGTCTCARTCGTGAGCTTTCACATAACGGGAAATAACCATTACCAGTTTCCAGAACAGGATACCTTTGGTGCAACCRAAATTACCTACTGAGTTACCCCAACTACCTCAGATTGCATCTGCAGCACAAATGTAGGATTCGCAGTCTTGTTAAAGTTGCAGATTATTAAGATAAYGCAGCAAGGTAGAAAGCTAAAGCTAGTTTGACTTAAGCTTGCTAAGGGCAGTTCTTGAAGAAATTCTATCAAGTCTTAGACACTGGTCCTAAAAGTACTYTTATAGAGAAGTTCATCCACAGACAAAGGCATCAAAAATGTACTTATTTGCATTTTGAAGGTATGCTTGCATCAGAAGAGAGAAGACTTAAAGCATAACTTAGAACTTTCCTTATCTGCAATGAATGTGTATGATTAAAGAAAAAAAAAACTCAACAATTCAATATCTTTTCTACAGAACCCTCTTTCTGGACATCTTTTCCTGCAACAGGTAAAGGATAACATAAGACCCTAGACACATAATTCATAAATAATAAAGACACTGTAACAAATAACCGATTTAGTCATGTAAGGCATTCTACTTGGGCTAGATTAATTAGAGTACTCAGACTTGGCTACTCTGCCTCTGAGTTAATTGCACGGGAAAGCCAGGAAGACTACATCTGTCATTTTAGTTATTTTCTGAGATGTTTGCATAATCACAAGATTTAGAGAGGTAGCGTTTAAAAAAAGACACAAGATAACTAGGGAACAAGAATGTGAGAGCTGTGTTAAATACTTATCACTGCATTTTGCAGTTTTCCCCTAATATAGTCCCTTGTCTGTGCAGATGGCTGTTTAGATCTGGTAGGATGGTTGTCTGACATGATGTCCTCTTGGCCAGCTGGTCTGTGAAAGGTAACGAGAAGAAGGTAAACCAACCTATTACAGGTAGATGTTCAAAATATTTCCCTTTCACTGCTGATAAGCAGAAGTAAATTGAGAACTATGCCATGTTCAGCTTTACTAATTTGTAGGTATAGGACCTTTTTCTTGTTTACAGTTTTTGTAGTGAAAAGACTATGACCTATGTCTGATTTGAATTCATAGACTAAAAGTTCTTTTCTTTTTCTTTTTATTTTTCTAATATCTGTAAAGCAACCATGTACATCCTCTTAAACTAATACATTTTGTTGCCTTTTATAAAGCTCTCAAGCAAATGTAGTGTTCTCAATATTYAATGGTCACGGATTTAAGCAAATGTGATTCTGTGTTTAAATTAATAATCATAATTATAGGTAATACAAGATTAGAGAATGTAAATGTTGAATTATTTATAKTTTTTTTTCATAATATGGAAGCAACTTTCCAGGGCAAAGTTTAAGCTATATAAAATACTGCTTTCAATAGCTCTACAATTGTTCAGTTGTACAGAGTAAATTTTGATAGCATAAAGTAGGATAGCATAATGTGACTGGATAAGAGAAGACAGGTCTTTTTTATAACTMCTGCAGCATGTTATGCTTCAAGTCTTAGATTTGCATGAAAAATTATACATTGAAGAAAAGATGATCTGAAGCAACATTTGGCAAATTTCAGTTACAGCCCTGCTGTCCGGATGTATTATAATATAGCCTGTATTTTCTCATGAACTTCAGAAGTCTTCTCAAATATAGCATCACCAAGACAATTCTATATATCAGCCTAGTTATTGAAGACTGCAAGAATAATTCTTTAAAAAATGGAGGCATTGATACAGGTCTGTATTGCCATTTTTAAAATGAAAAAGACCGTTGTATATTACAAAGATTTTCAGATCTGTGCTGTCCTCAGTAGCATTGTTTGGCGTCAAATATTCTTTAAATTTGAAGAATATTTTTGCACAAAAAAATTGCAAATAATTTCCCAGTTAGTGGATATGAATAACTGTCAATTGCAATAGCTCCTGAAAGTTCATTCAATCTTTTAGCTTCAGTGAAAAGATTCATTTTTTTCAGTACTGTCTGAATGTTCAGTACATTTTAAGCCTTGGAATACAACTTAGATATCACTTAAAATAGTAAGTAGTGTAAATTCTACAGTCCCTATCTCMTATTAAGTTGATTTTTAATTCTATGAACAAACCTTTTTGCTCAAGCAGTTCTTTTCCTTTGACGGTTTTATTTGTATAAGCAGAAATCAAGAGTCTGGAGCATAATAATGTTTGGTGGTTTTGAAGTAATTTGCTATCTGCATGAGCACAGCAGCAAATCAATTTCTGTTTAGGACATGAATATCACTGTGCACAATATACAGTCCAGCAGGTGCTCAATAGGAATCAGAAACCATATTTAGTTGCAAACAGCTTACCATAGGAATTTGGTTTCTCAGTAGCTCTCTAGATTTAATCCACATTTAGTACGTAGCAGACCTCTAAAGCATTTGGGGTAAATAGATTTATGTAGAGAGATACAGAGACTATGGGGCCAATTTCCAGCACTAGCTTGATAGAATGAGGATGACCTCCTAACACAGCAGAAATGTTAGAATACACATTACTGCATACACACTGTGTTTAGAATTGCTTATGGTAACATCTTTCTCACCCACATCATATACCTGCTGTTCAAACTATGTGCTTAACAATATATCTGATTTTTCTAATACTGGCTGCACAGAATTTTTTTTGCATWGCACATCAAAATCTTCTCTATTTTGTACAGATCCATAGCAATGACGTTTTTCCTTCTGACAGTCTTCTCCTCCACTTTTTTTCCCTCTTTTTTCCCCTTTGTTTCTTTCTTGTTATATTTTATATATATATGTATATATTTTKTCCTTAGAACATTATTTGAATAAGATCTACATCAGTTACTTGAACAATACTTGTTTTATCCTGGATTAAGAGCATTGCTTTCACCAAGTCAGTGTTGTCAGTGCTCTATGCCTAAACATAGATACCTCCTGCCTTTTCAGGTGCCATCGGGTGTGAGACAAGCGTGAGGATTTTAGATTTAGCAGAGAACCAACTTTAGAGGCCTAAGCCTTTTTGAGAAGTATCTGAAGGCCTGGCACTGGGATCCCACCGTGAATCACAGTGGATAAAAAGTACCCAAGTTTAAGCATTAAAGTATTAAGCTGAATACCACCCCTGTAGTCAACACAGGGAGATGACATATTTACAAAGAAAACCACCATGCACAGATATGTGTCTAGGATAGATGGGATGGGACCAGTAGGTACTTGTTTCTCTGTAAAGATTAAGGAAGTTTGAGGGCTCAAATCCCTTGCCTATGTCTAGTGCCATTCTAGCTCCTCCTCCAGTAGAGCACAGGTTGTATATTATCTGTCAGCTGCTTGAGGAGAACTAGGTGTCTCAAAACTAAACATCTAAGCTTAAAAAATCCCAGATGTCCTGGATAACTAGATTAGGCAATAAATTTCAGCTAAATTTAGAGTAAATATAACCCATCCAATTTAAATAGTAGTAACCTTATTTAAGCTCATGTCTGATATAAGTAAGCAGTATGTGTTCTTTAATAATGAAATAACTATTTAAATAGATTTCTATGAGATGATTTTAAATTAGCTTAGTTGTCATATTTCTAAGGTGGCAAATGTAACAAATTTTCAAAGTAGCAGCAGGAGTTCTGTTGACTCACATCTGTCTGTATCAGCAAAATGCATGGCATTTGGCTAGGTCATGAACCTTATGCACAAAACTGTTTTATAYCATGAATGTGATACATTCTTCTAGCATCTGAGAGCATGCATAACTCTAAACATGTCTTCTGCTCCAAAGCAAAGTGAACTCAGCATGCGCCTGCATGTCTCAGAGAGTTTTTTTTATTATTTGTTACTGTATAGTTTGCAGCTAGTCTGACCCACATATTGAAACAGGAATTACAGGCTCATCTGGGCTTTGCATGGTGGCGGGGATGGTATCACTACTACTTCTGTTGTGTAGCCAAATGAAAAGAAAGTTATGTTCCAATGCATTAAATACACTAAGAAAAAAGAGACTGGCAGTAATTGCACCATATAACAAAGACAAGAAGTTTTTTTTTATTATTATTATTTTATTTACAGAGTTTATTTGAGTATGTCTTTCTATTAAGATTTATTACCAGAATGGAGCTTCAAAATTATCACCAGACTGCTCCTAACAGCTCCTCAGCCTGAGAGTTGACTATGTCTAAGTAGGCTGCAGAGTCACACAACTCTATCCAATGAACAAGAATGGAGATTAAAACTTTCTTGATTACTTTCTTTTAAAAAACTATTYTTGGTACTAATTTCTGAAAATTCAGAGACAGTTCTGAAAATTGTCTCTCATATGATAATCTCTTCTCYGATATACTGTCTTACCTGTTTCAGTGGAAGTCTAAAAAGAAATCTGCTCAGAAAGTGCAGGTTTTAATTTCTCAGTAAATAACAGGAGTAAAAAGTAAAGAACACGGTCTCAGTCCTTGCACACACATAAACACTGACACAGTGACATGCCAACATGGACACAAGCCAAATTCAGTATTTCCTCATTTGTATAAGAAAAAAAAATCTGAAGGAATCTCCCTATTTTGCATGATTTATGATACTCTGTTTCTTTTTGTCTCCTTGTGTTTAGTTTGGGGCATTGACTATATCTATCTGGGGGGGGAAGGGGAAAGCTTTGGGATATATACATATATTTATAAATATATATAAATATATATATTTTTTTCCTGTTCCTGTGACTGTTATTGACATTATRGGAAACACATAGCATTCTAAGATATGTATTTRCAAGTGGAGGGGAGCAGCAGTGAGAAAACATTTGAATACAAAACCAACAGCTGAAATGTGCTCTAAAAATAAAACAAGGACAGATGGTGACTCGTACGAAAGAAATCCTGATAAAACCTCATAGAGTCCTTAGACCTTTTTGTCAGAGTTATATATATGCTCTCTTTTCTCCGTTACATCCTGTTGATACTCACTCTCTCTCTAGGATGGATCTCRATAATTTAACACAGCTGATGAACTGAAAAGTTTGTGTGCGTGCCTACTACTTGTGTGTTGCACTGCAATTTTTTAGTGTCCAGATACAAAGCTCGGATTCTGCAGACTTATGTGTAGGTATGGGATTTCAGAATAGTAATCTGTAGGTGAAGAACTAAGAGGTGAACCTATGTAATCAAATGACTTCACAGAATTAAGTCAAGATAACTAAATTCCTGTAATGGACAAAGTCAGAAGTTATTAGTATAACATAATGAATTATTTATCACAGCTAGTAATTAAAACTCATYCAAAAATTGATAATAAATAACTAAAAATTAACCTCTCCCCTCCCAAAAAATCCTCAACAGGGAAATAGTCTAAGAAGAAAAATAAAGTAATATTGAAATTAAATTTGAAATAATAGAAACAAGAAAAATAGGCCCTGATTTATAAACCTATCAGGTTCTTTCAGCTATATAACAATTTACATGTGCTTATTATTTTGAATATTTTTGTACCTCCCTTAGAAATAAARTGGCATGCATAGAAGCCAAAAGAACACTGAAGACTAGCATTACTAGCAGTCTGCGTAAAATTCATTTCTTTTCTGTAGAATCAAGTCATTAGAAACTAGGGGTGATTTTTTAGCACTTTGAGTTGTGGGTTTCGGTTCAATTTTCAGAAAGAAATAAAAGGAAATCACCATTTCAGTTTTATTCTGTGCAGTATTTACAAGGTCTCATATAGTGGCTAAATCAATGATGTTAATTGAAGAGTGATGACAGGCAATTATCAATTCATTAGAAATCTATATGCACAAGGAGAATCATCTGCATCATGCCAAAAATATTATTTCTCAAAAAATCTATTCTTTCCATAGATGGTAGAAACATGCAAGACATTTAATTTTGTTATATTCAAATACCCAACATACAAGAACTATGTATTCTTCCACACAGTAGCAATCTAAAATTCTTGGTATTCTATACTTGTAGTGATTTTAGGTGGAAAGCAATAAGGTTTCCGCTCTTATTTTTAGCTGCACTGCCAAAATAAGATTCCTCTGGCCCTTCTTTTCCCCTTCTTTTTAATCTTACACTCCCAAGGCCTAAGAATGGAGAAAGGGTGTAAAATAACATGTTCTGGGGATGACTATTAGTCTGCTAATTTTCATCTCAAGCAAATTTCCTACTGCTAAGTTATAACTCTTGAAAAGTAGGGTTTATATTATATGTGCAGCTGCAACCTTGAATGTAAATGAATATATGACACAACTGTAATTATGCTCTATGAGAAATATAATAACATATCCTGAAGTCATAATTTGGTCATTTATTTTACTTCTAATTGCCTTTTTAGTTTCCGTTTAAATGAACCTTTAAAATTTTATAAACAACATGCTCTTCCACTAAAAATTAGATTAGCTTGTCGTCTGGCAGCACTGGATTGCTTAGTCTATACACATCCCCCTTTGCACCCTTCTATTACATCTGCAGTCATCTGAGACTGTTGTGTGATATAGAGGCAAGACTAAGGTCCAAAAGTAGACTTCATCTCCTTCAAGATGGAGCTCTGGATGTCCCCATGTCTGACCTAGCTGTYTAATATTTGTCAAAGAGGAAAATTAGTTAAAGTTAGAAACAGTTTGGGAAACAGAGAGAGAGAGAGCAAAACCAGGATTTGTTTCATCTAACTTCAGCCAACTAAAGGCAAAACATTTCATCTAAGCTGATCATAGAGTAGTTAATAAAGAGGGAAAAATACCTTCAGAAAGTGAATCGTCTCACCAAACCTAAATACCTCTTTTTCAACACAGTGAATGSGCTTAGGACATGGCTGTTTCTCTCTGCTGGAAACTGAAAAACTAGAAACTAAATGAGACTACATACTTATTTCGGGGAAGACTATAGGCTTTAGATTGCTTCYTCCCATAATAAAAGGGATTTTTAGTAGAAATGTGAAACTCTTACTTTTGTCTCATTTGTCTGTTTTCACTTTTGTGCTTCTGGACTTTTCAGTTAGGCGCATTCACAGATTTCAAATTTGTATGATCAGAAGAAATAATCAGATCATCTAGTCTGACCTTCATATAACTCAAGCAATAGAATTTCTTTTAGGTACTTTTTTAATGAGAATGACAACCTGTTTGTCATTAATTATTAACAAGGAGAGTTTAAGTAAAAAAACTTTGAAAAGTGTTTTTTTTTCTACATAATACAGTTGACTCTAAAACAGAATATTCACAATATTATTCACTTAAGCGATGGGGGGGAGGGGAGGAAAAAAATAGCAGACATTTCTCTGGGCAGTTCTATTTACATCTAAATAGTATTCACAAAGMAATTCTTCTGAGGATGGAGCAAGAGCAAATCAAACCCAAATAGCTTTGCTACAACTAGTCCTTGCAAACCAATGCAGGCTAAACAGAGCTGCAAATAACAGTTCTGCAAAAAAGAATTCTTTTTWAAAAATTTTCTGTGAAAAATTTGGAAACTTATTAAAGCCTTAGAATACTTAAAATACCAATAGATCAAAACGTATGTACATAATCCTTGCTAATTTTCTTGCTACTTGAAGTCCATAGAAACTTCTTAAATACATAGTTTAAAGTTTCCTGTACTTAGCTGTTGCACATATTAGCAACAATTACTCCAAAAGACATTATGCACTAATCAATGTATCTAGAGATTGGTCTGAAAAGACCTAAATTGTAGTTCTCACTTTTCATCATGCTTTTAAAGAAATTTGTTCTCTATTCATTCATGTTAATTTTTAAATTACCAGAACACTAAGGATGCCAGCTTCTTTTAAATACATTCCCAAATTCATCAGGAACACAGACTGGAGATTTCGTAAGCTTTTAAAACTGTAATGCAATGAGGTGAAATGAATATATAACTAATGTAATGTGTCTTCAAATGTTTTCTCTTCCATTGCTATCTAATTGAATAATTACAATGTAACCTCAAATTTTATCTTCTGACCTTAATGAACTTTCATCTGAAACATGGGCATTCTAATAGAAGAAACCAGGCATGGCTAACTGAAGAGGAGAGATAGGAATATTTCTATAAGGATGGAGTAAAGAAGACAGAGGTAGACTCTTCTCAGTGGTATCCAATGAAAAGACACCAGTGGGAACAACTGACACATACACACAAACTGAAATAGAGGAAATTCCAGTTAAACATAAAATTGGGGAATCTGACACCTTGGAAATATTCAAAGCCCAGCTGTACATCTGCTRTGGCTGAATTGGACTAGGGGATTGGACTAGGCGAACTCCAGAAGTCCTTACCGACCTCAGAAAATCTCTGAAAAAGAATCAGTCAGCACTTTGCTCATACAGATATCACAACTATTGYTCACCTAGGTACAGATTCATCCAGAATTTAAATCTATTGTTCTAAATCTTTTATTTCTGCCCTCTGCTATATCAGCTTGCTGCTTCCATACTCTTTAGTTGAGAGAATTCTTATAAGTATGAATAAATCTGACTAATCTACACAGCACCCAGATACCCAGTTTTGTAGCATTTGCACACAAGAAATAAAAGGTAGACATGAGGAAAGAGTTCCTGGYCACCCCTGGAAAGTTTGTGGGACAGCTTCTCCTGAAAGTTGCTGCAAATTGAGCACTACTGGAGAGTCCTCTTTTGAAGCTGAATGCAAGGAAGAAAGGACAATTTTTGAGGTTACCAGATTTCCCCACAGTAGATGGAATAATATTATGAAATAATAGAAGAGAACATGTAAGAATGATATGGCAAAAAGTCCTTTTTCATCGAGCATGCTAACTCTAACAATGGTTAAAAGTGAGCTTCTAAAGAAGAATACCAGAACAGAAAAAAATGTACAAAAATGCAACCTCAAAACATTTGTATAGCCTCCAAAAGTTTGYAGTTTAAAGACTCATGGGCCAGAGTTAGCATCTTTGCATTAAACACCCCTTGATAGATTTTTATTTCATATATTCCTTGATTTGTACTTCAAACTCTTYTTATCAAAATTTGCAGTTTTAAGCGAACATACTGAATGACATTCTTACGTAATTGAGAGAATGGATAATTTTTAAAAAGAATCTATTCATCTACTCATTGACTGCTTGGGAAAGTAGCTATAGTCCTGAAATCAGTACGAAAAGTGACAGAGTTTAGGATTTATCCTAAAGAGTTTAGAGGACAGTAAGGACTGGATGACTAAATATTACTATAAGTACTTGATTTTGGATACAGTTCTAGAAGGTAATATTTAGACTGCTAAAAATGCAGTTTGTTCCCCTATGCTGATTTTGCATCCTTCCAATAGAAAAATGTTTCAAGCACTGTGATGGATTAATAAACCCCTACGATGGAAGAAGGGTCAGAGGAGCTGGGGAAGGGCAACGTGCCATGAAGCTCAGGGGATAAAGCAGGGTGTAACTGAGGACAGCTGCTGCAGGGAAAGCTGTCTTTATCTCACCACGAAAGAAACTGGAGGGTGACCTTTGTTTTAGATAAAGTTATGTCAGCTGAGTGGATCGACTGACAACATCCTAGCTGAGCAGGTCAGCTGGTGGTGTAAAAGTTTCTCTCTGAGTTCATTAAAAAAGTGGGAATGTCTCCCTAGGTTAGCCAGACCAGCATGGTAGGTGTACCTGGCTCAGCCAAACACAGAGTATAAAAAATTAACAATTTTAAAAATTTTGAAGATAGAATCTTAGGCTTGAGTGAGGCCAACCTACATATTCCTTCTCAGGGAGTGGGGATGCCCAGTGTCATGCTGGTGAGCACATTATAAAGACCAGTAATGGGGATCACATTAGTATAATTTTTGAGCTGTATACTGCCACTGCTATTTTTTCCTGTGTCACTTCCTTACACTTGTGCTGTGATTTCAGTATATTGCTATATCACTCTGCTAAATCAAAAATCCCATGTAAYATCCAATGTCTTCAAATAAGTAGATTTTGATATTAAACATTACACCCTCCATGTGTGGAGTACTTAGAAGAACCCAGTCCTGAAAAAATTACAGAATATTGGACGCTGAGAAGCACCCTTGAAAGACCTGAATGATTCACACTTCTTTGGAATAATTCACCTCATCTTGCTCTTTTCCTTTGTGAATATTTTAAGGGAACTTACCCTACYCTCAGTATTGTAAAATAAATAAATAAACAAAGGAACAAAGAAAATAATCTAGATTAAAAATCTTCACTCAAAGCAAAAGAAATCCAAATGATTTCTTTGAGAGAAGTAGAGGCGGGCTTCCCTGGGGCACAAAGCCATTATCACAGATCAAGATAATGACCGACCAAGATTAAGAAAATTAATACAATGTTAGCAAATATTGCCTGTTCTGTTTATGAATAGTATTTGAATAYAAGCAAATACTTTGAAGAATAACATTATTTAATGGACTGTTGATCTCTGTGAAGCAAATTCAGCATTCCTTACTGTGAAACTGAAGACGGTTGTGCTCAGGCATCTAACTGAATATGGTTCAGCTTGCAGTTCTCTAATAATTTTATTATCGTCCTGTAGAAGAAATATAGAACCAGTCTGTTGAAAATGTCTATATTTATTTTCCCRTTACATATACTATTTTCTAAACKTATTAGGTAAATATTTCCATCTTTCTTGGATTTTCAAGTCTAATTATAAGAAAATAACATTATACATCTTTGACATGTTTCCAAAGGGAAAAAATTGAAAATAAATTTGAATYTGATCATTCATCTAAAGCTAATTTATTACTGATTTCTTAGAACTACAACACAGTCATTTTATATGACTCACATAGGTGAGTCTGAGTGTCTTGTTTCCGAACATTCAGAAGACTGAAAATATTACAGAACTTCTATGCTTTGTACAATTTAGAGCAACTCCAAGACAAATGGCACTGAAAGAGTAAAAATTTCTAAAACTGGATAGCTCATGTCTCCACCAATTAAGCAACATTCAAAGTCATTTGTGCAAATTGCAGAAGATTCAGCCAGGGTAGAACTGTTTTGTAGAAAAACTGATTGACTCTTAATTGAYTGACTTTGTCCTTAACTTTGATAAAAATAAAATATGTACATGTCTGGAATGATTTAGTGTATATAGACTTGGCACTGGATTCCTGCAACAAGTATTCTTTAAACTGACTTAGTGCAGTAACCCATCTACTGAAGTGCATTATTTCACCAATTCTTTTACTCCTTCTATGTATGAAAAAAAAAAAAATACCTTCACATATGATTTGCTATAGATAGGAGAAAAACAAAATATGAGGATAGTAGACAGAAGATAAGGGTGAAAAATGACATTTATTGGAAAAGTAAGTAGCATTTTGACCATCCTGTTTACAAAGAGACATTACATGACAAAACAGTGTTGAAATAAATTTACTTTCAATAATAATTGGCAGATAAAATAAAATAAGGTGAGAAATCAAATCTAAWCAAATCAAATCTAATCTAATCTACGATCAGGGAAAAAAGACAAGAATCTGAAAAAGAAGACATTCTAAGCCAGGTATCTAAAGAAGGTGGGCTCAATCACCCTGTTGAGATGTCTATTTTTCATGGCTCATTGAGGGTGACGAGCTAAGGCAACAGTTTGTAACACACTCATAACATTTGAATGACTTAATTATGATGAATCTAGGTGTACCTGTATTTTACTTAGAAAACAAATATTTGAAGAATGACATTACAGTACAGTAGAATAGGCAGTAAACAGGTGTTCTATATTTACTTTTCTTGACCTTTCATTGCATTTCACAGAAAAAAAAATTGAACAAATTSCAAATTTTTAAAAGGTTTGCTAGCGTAGGCTACAGAAAGAGTTGCACTTATCAAAACTGCAATCACAGTAAAGAGTCTAGTCAATCATACTATAAACTCATCCTATTGTGCATTATGATTTTTAGCTCTGGGAGGCTTCATCCCGCTGTATTACTAAATGAAAATTCATGATACGGAGTCAATAATGATCCCAAGCTTCTACAGAAGTTTGCATCTTTGGGCTTAGCCATTAAGATTCTCTAAAAAGTCTTAAACTGCTAACTGTCTCATATTGCTCAACAGGAGCTTAGGATGCTATTGGAGCTTTGTGACCAAAAGAAATCATAAGTGGAGCAATAGCTGAGAAACTAATTATTTTTTTCTTGTAGTTTTCTTGGAATAGTACTTTAGGAGACTGGAATCTCACCTTTTCAGGTGCAGCTGATAATGATACAGATGACTGAGGTCTATGTATCTTGTTTTGTTTCTAAATGACAAGAGCAAGTGGGGTTTTATGTTATGTTTAGGAATTTTGTTGATATRTGTTTTATTTTCAGAAGTTTATCATTGTATAGTATTATATTTTACTTATTCCCATGAAATAATCTATTGATTCTASTGCCCATACACAAATAACAGAATATTGCACAAATAACAGGATTTTAATGATTATGGAAACATTTATAAAGGAAGAAACTGTATTGAAGATGTTTTATTTGTGAAGCCTATCATGACTTTACCGAATTTCAATAAACATTCAAATGGAATAATAATAATAAAAAAGGAGGGGATAATATTTTCAGCCCTGAGCAACAGGGATAAGCAAAACTTATCATCTATCCATTATGTAGCAGGCATTTATGAGATATGTAAATTAATATTTAGAAATAWAGGGTATATCACAATCCTAGTACAAGAGGGAAGAAAACAGTTTAAAGCTATGCTAAAGAAAAGAGTGTATAGAGGAAGGATTTACCCCAAGGAATCAAGAGAAAAGCAAGAAAAAGTCATGGGACCAGAAAGGCAGAAGGAAAAGGGACCTTAAATCTAGGCTTATGTTTGGGGCTCTGAAATGAAAATTCAGGAAGTTCTTATGTTCTCCCTGKATTATTTCTGTCGTTGTCCTACAAGTGCTTCATGTAACATCACATGGAAATGTGTAATAGAGTTGAGAAAGTTTTCAATAGATAATGTCATGATTATTAGATTTTTCTAATATGATTATCCTTTATGGCAGTCAACTAGAACAAAAAAAAATGCAAAAACAAAACACCTTTGTTGGTAAATGTATCCCTTCAGATTGCATTTACTAAAAGATTTCAAAAGGAAAGACAGAACTTTATGAAGAAATGTTAAAGAGYTATGTCTATTCAATGCACTATAACTCACTGCATACACTTCAGTATCCTAATTATGTCAATAATTTTCTTTTCAAATGTATTTTTTCTTTGTTCACCCCTTACAGGAATTCTAGTGAATCATTTCATTCTTTTGTAACCTTCACATCTCTCGTAACTTGCATATTCATGGTTCTTTTCTGGAAAGTGTCTGTCACCTCACAGTTAGATCAAAACACCTTCAGAGTCACTCACTCAAAAATGACTAGAACGCTGCTTCTACAAAAATACATGCTTTCATCAGTATTATGTTCCATTAAATATGAMAAAATATACTTATATGAATTCCCAATACATATATTCTAACTGAATAATTTCCAGCTTACTAACGGAATTACTAGTAAATGTTTTCTGGAATATTTTCTTTGGAATATTTCAAGTACAAATAGATTTACTGAAACATATGACATATTGAAGATGGACAAGGTTTTTGCTATATATAAATATCTTCATATCAGGAGAAAAGATTGAAATTTGCTTGAGTGAAAGAAAAGGTCCACAGACAAAAAAGGCTGGAGSAAACAATAAAAATGAATGGACAGAGTCAGCAGTGTATTCCCCTGTCCTATCAGAATCTGTTGGGAATATACTGCTGAAATTGTTAGTTTGTCCCAATCCCTCCTGTTGGACAGAGCAAGAGAGAAACCAGGCTGCACTGTGCTGGGAGAAAGTAGTAAATACACCGCATGAGAYGTGGCAGTTAGAGAAGTCCTGTCATTTTCCATCAAAATTGTAATCATTATAGAGACACCTACCTATTAATTTTCCCTTTCTTTTTAAAGCACCTTCAATTCTTTAGTCTCCTGATTGAGGCAGATAAGGTTCTCTTCATATTCTCCTCTCATTTCATTATATACCCCTGCATAAATGGCCATAGCTCAGCTGTATCTCAGCTGCACCTCTATTTACCTGAATGTCTGTAACTCTCTGTAATTCTCAAAGTAAAAGCAAAACAAACAAACAAACAAAAAAAAACCCTTATTTTTATATTTAAAATCAAAACAAAACCAAACAAGAAACTGAGTTCCTCTAAATAGTYTGGAAATATCAGCCAAACAAAGTCAACATACATTGCAACAAAATTTCAGTGGCTTTTTTTTTTTTTTTTTTCTTTTTTTTTTCCAGAATTTCATCAAGCTTCAGAGAAAACGTAGCAAGGATGCTGCCAGGAGATACAGCATGCAGAATTTCAAAGGTAGAAGCACTGATTTGAAGGGCTAGCAGTGCATCTGGTAATTGCTTCTGTACTACTCACAAATGAATGAAGTATCTACTTCTACATTTTACAATGCTATATAGAAACGCTGCTTGTGACAAATTACTTATAAGGCAAAACATAATTTTTTTTCCTTATCTAAAATTATTAAGTTTTTCTTTTCCTTGTATTCAATATTTTCTTCCTGGGATTTTATTCTTGCGTGTCAAAAGCTTTCTATATAGGAAGATAACTGAAATCTTTTTAATRTCATTAATGATAAAAAGTCACATTTCTCTTCTTGATGTATGCATGCAATTAAATGCTTGATGTTAGTTATATTGTATGCGTATTTTATTACCTTGTTTAGTTATCATTCTCTAAATGTTATTTTAAATAAATTTAAGCTTTTTTTATAAATACAGATCTACAGGAAAGGTACTAAAAATTTTAGTAAAGTAGTATAATAAAGTAACCATTGTTTATTTCCTAATACATTTAATATTTTGCATTTATATAATCTTACTTTTTCAAATAGCTTTGATATCATTATACACAATCTTTAATCGTAAACTTCTAGGAAGAGGACTGTCCTTTACAAGTAAATTTCTATAAGAGTATACCATTTATCTTCCTATATATATAAAAGAGTATATTCAAAATATTTTAATTAATTTTGAATTTATAAATTTTATATTTATTTTAACTTTGAATTTCTATTAAAAAATAACTAGTATTTTAATCAACCAAATTTTGTTTAAACTGATGTATTTTCAATAAAATAATAAACATAAGATGCTAAAAGAGTTAAAATATTAAATAAATATGTTATTAAGAAGTAGAAATATTTTATGGTATGTATCTTTAATATATTAGATTTTAGTACATAATATTCTGATATTCCTTGTGGATGGGTGCAAACAGCTTTTTAATCTAAATATTAAGGTCTGATATTGTACTGATATTACATTGAAATGTAATATGAGCTTGTTCCTCTTGGTTATTTTAGAATAAAATTTGTTTAAGATGAGAAATTGCATGGTAAAGCTATAAATGATATTGCCAATTTTTGTTTCCAATTTTTCACTGATCTCCACAGGATATTATTACACATCCTTTTAATTATCATATATAATAGGGATGTCTTTGTGAATCTGTATGAAAAAATATATATAGCCAGTTTTAACTGAACTATTGTGTAAAACATTTAAAGAAGACTTCAGAAAAGGTCTGTATGCCCAACAGATTATTAAAATTGCAAACTTAGTTTTCCATTAACATTTTCCATTTTGGCATCTTAAAAAGAGTGGAAGTTGATTTCAGCAGAACATCCTGTGGGGAAATTAGTTCATTTTGCTAAAGTATCTTAATAATTACAGTGACATCAAGGTTAATTGCTTAATCTGTATTGCCATAGTGCAGTCCTGTAGAAATCCCAACACAATCTGTTCTATAGTTAGTGCCAGCATATCCATATATAGAGCAAGCTGTAACCTAAATAATAAAAAGGTACCAATATGATTAAAAAATAAGATTTACCAATGTGTACAAAAGTTGATTTAACTGAAAAAGAAGGTAGATTAAAAATACAGTACTTTAAATCCTTTGAGGAGATAAAAACACCTGAGGTGGAAAACAACTTCAAGCAAGTTTTTTTTTTTTTTTTTTTTCACCTACTCTTTTTTCGACTGTAGAATGTGATTTCTAGCCAACTTCATCAGACTTGCATCAGGTCTGATTTTCATAATGCAGTACATCATGATAGAGAGTGTTTTAATACATACATAGCTCCTTTCTAATAGAGTGCATAGGGTTTTGTTTGCAAAATGTTGCAGTTAAGTTATAGAAAATGTTCTTCTTTCATATGTATAAATTCAAATAGAATGTAAACACACTTCATTTTCACACTTCACMATAATTACTATTCGGGTCCTTTATGTTTCTTCAAAATGTCAACAGCTGATTAGAGTCTCAGTTGAAAATGCAAAACTTACAGGAACATCTAAGTTGTGCATACACAAGCACTATAATAATTAAGGCCAAAATTCACTTAAGATTGCAATAGTAAATATTATTATTTGGTATATAGTAATGCATATGATGTATATGTAAATATACTATATTATACTGACAGATTGTACAATTTCTGTCTATTCATCTACATCATACAATGCTGAATATTCTAAACAAAACATAACTGGTAGTTTGAAATGGTTTGCAATATTCCTTATTGGAACAAAGTGGGTCGTAGTTCCACCAAAGCCAACAGAGATACATTTATTCACAGCAGGTAACGCATTATCTTTTTTACGAATACTGAACAGATAACCAAGACCAACCAATTTGCTTAGAGACTCCCCTAGTAGTGACAGGAGAGTTGTCCCGTGAAAGGAACAGAGCGACACCAAATATCTCACCTCATCAATTGTATTATGAAAATAAATAAATAAATAAATGATCTGTGCTATCTTTTAAAATATGTTTAAAAAGTAAGGCAATTTTCCCCCCCATACATTTACTTTTTTAAAAAAACAATACTTTTTTCCTCAATTTCCTCATGAATTTGTCGTTAGTTTTATTTCTGTCCTTTCATAGAATTGGCTGGTCTGGTGCATAGAGTTTTGGTTATAATTATATTTTTCCTTTTCTCCATCTACAGGTTCTCCCTTTTGAGAGTACCTTCCCATTTCATTGCATCTATTTCACTGATTCTTCACTTTCTGCGCTTTATCTTTCCAGGTACTTTTTCTTCGTTTATATGCCTAAACACTCTCCATTTAGGTATTATTATTTTTACTGTAAATGCTCTGTTTTGTTTATCATGTAGTGGTTATTTTATCTTTTCTCCTTTGGACCTCCCTCTGAATTCCTCAGACTCATAGTAATTGTTTTCTCCATGCTAATTCTAGAAATTGATAAACATACTGTGCTTTACTTGTCCTATGCCAGAAGCAAAATAGATCAAAATTTACAAAATATGTTATAAAAAAAAATCAGCGATATTGTCTATTATTAGCTTACAGATTTTTTTTACATTGGCGTACTTAGTGCGTGTTCCCTCGCAGTTTCCTTGCCTGTTCACAATTTGCAGATACACCGTACTGATTGATGTTATGGTGCCCCATGACACTCCAGCTTCCTTTCTTAGCTATTGGGAAACTTAGCTATAGCTATAGCTTAGCTATAGGGAAACTTATAATTTGGTCTACATTGGTCAGCTATACAATTGATACTATTTTCACAAAGGTTATGAGGTGAAGTTTTAGGGTACTCACTAAGTACACAGTAACATATAGCAAACAAACCTCCAAAAGAAATTCTCTTTTTAAACATAAGAAAAATATGCAGGTGTTTGATCTTCTAAAGATTGCRTCCATCTCATGTTGTGGAAACTGGGATAGGTAATTCGCAGTCAAAACTGATCTTAAATGTACACCTCTGAAAATATAGAATAAAACATGTTCAATTACCTTTTGTTGTATGTTTTGTACAGCACAACTGAGATATATAGGCTGCATAGTCAAAAGTATACACTAACTTAAGATACACATTCCACTGACAWTTTTGAGCTCATCACCCAAATGTTTATTTCGCTTTAATAAGGCCAGATTCTGACTGAGATTGCTTTTTATGTTCAGATTTTTACTTTGCAGGAGTTGAGGAGACAAATTAACTCCAGCTTTACAGAGGGGTTAATCTGCTTCATCCTTATTATCACATAGCACATATTCTTTAAAGTATGATCATTAAATAAGCAAATAGCTACTATAACAGATACTTTAAATTACACTATATTTAAATTTATAAAAGTGGTTTTCATCTACCCTGCCAGCTTCTGCCCATCTATATGTCTGAGTAATTTTGAAGGTACATATCTTCACACCATATACATATCTTCACACCATATAGATCCTAGAGATAGATCCAGCTAGATATGGAAATGCTTCATCTTAGTAAATTTCAGCTTGATGAATTTTAAAAGAGTCATTTTATTAAAGCAGTAACTCAGACTACCAGGAATTCGAAACTAAAATACGTAAACCTTTAATTTTCCTACATTTTACTTGTTATTTTCTCTTACTCAGTGTTTAATCATCTTCAAGGAAGCAGGAATCAACTCACAYCCTGTAGCAGTTTTTATTTAAATGTTTTCTCAGCTAAATACCACTTTAATTTTAAATGTTCATACGCAAGTATGAACAATGAGATTTTATACAATTTGCAGTAAGGAAACTATTACTGTGAAATTTTGTGTGAATCTCTTTCACCACAACAAAAATTCTGTTCTTCGAACTATCTTTAAAAAGACAGTTGATAGCCTTATAACTTTATTTTGGCTGTCAGACTGCAATTAGTAACCTGCATTATTATTAAAGAAGAAAGCTGAAAATTAGCTCAGCAGAGAGTTTATGCTTGCATATAATTGCAACTTTCTTTTACTTTTCTGTATGAGTCAAAACAATAACAAGTTACAAAAAAACTGAGAGCCTAAGTAATGTCCTAAGCTTCTCAAAAGACTGCAGATTTCAGCATGATTGTAGCTGAATAATATTTAGTTCTCTTTTTGTTTTCCTCTCCTTGTCACCATAGATACTGCTTAGAAAAGTTTTTTAGCTCATATGATGTCATCTCAGTTGAAACCGGGTAACAAGTAACAGGAAAATTGCACAGACTACTTCCTTACTTTGTTAATTTCTTATTGTTTTCTATTTAATTTAATCCTTTTTTTATAAAAAAGTCTATAGACCCATTTGCTTTGTGCTCCTTTGCAAAACTCTCCAATTTTCTCAAAAAATATATACAGAAGAAACTGGAGTAAGATCTGTGTTAATGAGAATTACCCAATGATTTGAAAGCTCTACAAACAAGCTTCAGTTGAGTGTTTCTAACTTTTGATAGGAAGTGACAGTCATAGGCAGGTAAGTTCTTTTAAACTGTTTAGTATTGYATGACTTCAGATTTCAGCAAGTTGAAACGAAAATTTATAAAACATTTCTGAAAATTAGGTGAGGAAAGATTAATTACTCTATGTTTATATATAACACAAATCTGGCTTCTTATTTAACTGCTACTAGGCAGATCTTTTTTCCGGTCGTTTAATGTATAGCATTAAAGAATGTGTTTACAAGGTACCTCCTGTCATTTTCACTATGGAAGTTATCTGCTGTTCAGACTTTAAAGGTCACATAGTCTTGGCTTCCCTGRCTTAATCAATATGAACTACATGTCTCTGCATCAGAATAAACAGCCACTGCAGGCTCCTCTTCTTTTTCCAGGTGAACTGCTGTGCTGTTCCCGATCTCTCCTTGCATCTGGGTCAGGTCTTTCCCCACATTCGTAATCAGTGCATTAGGTGACCAGAATGACTGTAATGACAAGAAGGACATTGGAGCAATGCTAATGCAGTAGYATATGACTGATTGGACAACCTCAGCAAAAATTGATCTTCCTGTCACCCCTTCGAGTCCACTAATGTCATGTTGTTTTTTCARAGAGACTTAGGTCTACTTGATAGACTTGTCCTCAGGTATTTCACTCCAGTCTCAAAGGCAGTAACGGATGAGGTGATAGAAGGTCACTGGCTCTTGAACTGAAATTAATTAAATGACCAACAAGCCTTCAAAATATGGTTATTATCATACAAGTCTTTGGGCTTAATTCATAAAGCCGATATGAAGCATGTACCCATTCATTGCTAAAGATATTATTGTGCTACAGGAGTAAGACTTTTATCGATAAAGACTTCATCACAGCTGCAGACTTGCAGTTATTGCAATTTGTTCCTGTTTGCAAGAGAAAATATACTGATTAAAGATACAATACCCTTTCGAGTTTTTAAACATTTGAAGTCAATGATCTGTACTTCATCAGTTTTCTGCAAGATAAGCTGTGAAGCTGCCAAAATATGTCCTCATAAATTTTACTCACATTTAAACTAATAATAATTAGCTACAGATAGTATAGAAAAAATATATAAATAGCTATTTATGATCTTGCAAAGTGTTTATGCGTACTGAAACTTTTTGAGATATACAGATCAACTCTAGACTGAAATTAAGATTTGCCAAAACACTCTAAAGCTGACAGGTTCAGTGAGAAGCACTTTTTTTTGATTGCTTTCAGAATTCTTTAACCATTTTTCCTTAAGGAATAAGGCAATATAATAACGCAGTAAGATAAATTGTGTGTTACAGAACTGTTTGAACGATAAAAAGGAAAGCAGACTTTGTGAATTGAACCTTGGAGATATTCTTTGAATGTATTTTTTTACATTTAAAATCTAAAACAAAATAAAAACAATCTTGCTTTGCCTAATTTTTGTGACTGAAGACTTACACACTATGTAAAGAAACAGGAGGAAATACTGATGTGGAATAATCACTTCCACCTACRCTAATAATCACTGTTCTCTCACTTTCAGTATTATCCTCATCCTTCCTGATGTCCCAGACCTCTCATCTTTGTTGAATGCGGAGCTAATCTACTTAGGTCAGAGAGAAAGAGTTTTTGAAGTCATAAAAATTACTAAAAACTGTGTAGGAAGGGTTGTTTAAGAATAACTAACAGCACTGCAGCAACATCTGTATTTTAATGTCATTTGCGATTTTCAGTGGAATCTAACCTAAGAAGATGTGCATGTGATCACTAGTGCATACATATATGCTATATCCCAAAGTAATACCATATGTGGTAATGCTTCTAATAATGCATTTTCTAGAACTTTGAGAATTACGATTTTTTTTTGAGAATTAAAGGTTCATAGAAGAAAGATGTGTGAGGGAGAGGCGCTTTGTTTCGACCTTCTTGTCATATTCTGAAAATACAGGAAGCAGGACTAAAAAGGCAAYCTTTAAGGAGAGGTAAGTCAATTCTATGTATTAATAAAGACTAYAGCAGCATTTTTTTCCAAAGGAGTGACATGTTCCCAGTATTAATATACAAGGACATATACCATAGTGATAGGTTCAGCTTCCAAGAAAATGTCACTGACAGTATGGTGCAAAAGAAAATATTGATTTTAAATGTAAACATACAGTATTGTGCTAGCATTAACAAKTCACACAGCTGACAATACTGTTTAAACCTGCATGAACACAAGTTGGTGCAGCCTTTCTTTACTGAGGAATCAGCACTGCTAAGATCGTCTGAGATGTCATAATAAGAAATTCACTGCACTAATGTGAATATATTGTTGGACTGAATTTCCTGAGCCTGCTATGGGTAACTGTTTCTCTCAAAGACATTTCAAATCAGACTTTTGCTCATAAAGAACTTTAGCCTTTTGTCACAATAATTTGCTTTAGATAGATTTTCTATAAAGATATATTTTCCAATTCAAATCCATAATCCTACTTATCACTTTTGCCCCCTCTCACTAGTAGATAACAGCACTAGAACCTTGTTTTCCACTCATTATTTAATTAATTAGAATGATACCACAGGGGTTTCTGAACTTTTAATGTATGAGCTGACCTTATCAGTAATATTACCATTAATTTTTGCAGATTCTTTTCTCTTATTATCTCTCACTACCAATATTTTAACATCATGAAAAAGTATAAATCTAATCATTGTTATTTCAGTTCCCAGTTAATGCAAGCAGAAGCCTTTAGTAAAAAAAAATGAAAAGGATCTTTAGCATGAAGTAAAACATTAAATTTTATACTACTGTTCATATTTTAATACATTATGCACTAATTTAAATCCTCTCCTCTTTCTTTTGTTCTTTCCTTCACTCATATGCAGCATTTCTTTAGTTTGTACTTACCCTCCTGATTTTTTTCCACATTTCTTCTAATTTTTTGAGCAAATGATTGCTAACCTAACTCAATTAGGATGACAAAGACAGGCCTGAAACCTCTTCCAGCGTTGCCAGTCTTTCATTGTTTAGTGACTCCTCTTCTAACCCAAAGATCTCACAAACACTGTAAATCAGCCCTCCACAAGGACAAAAATATATATATATATATATATATATATATATATATATATATATATTATGTTTGAATTTTCCATCTGAATTCATAAGCCAAAGAGTTTAGGATAGTATTTTATAAAGAAACATATTGCCTGGTGTTTTTACAAAAACCCGTCAAAAGTTATAAGAAACGTTTTTGTTTGGGTTTGACAAGTCAACTTTCTCTAAGCTATTTTCTCATCTATAGAATAACAGGACTCGAAGGGAACTCAGAAAGGTCACCTGGTCCATCTCCCTGCAGTTCAAAGATGACCTTCTGTGATTTTTTTTTTTTTTAACAGATCACTGCATAGTCCCAGCAGTAATAATACTATTAATAATAATAGACTTTTTTTCTACATTTATATTCCACTTGGGTGACATGACCAGTTCTTTAGAAAATATCGATGAAGAATTATGGCTTTCAACAAGATTTGTGATAAATTTCCTTTATGCAGTTGTCATGAAAAGTGTCTCAATGACAGGAAAGGTCTCTCTGCTACAATGAGAGACAGAGCTCAGTGATGACATGACTTTGAACTAGATTTATTTTCAAGTTATTGATTTCCATCTATTTTTTTTAACTTCAGAAGAAATACTTTTTAAAAATATAACATGGATTCATGTTAAGTTCTCATCATTACCATCTGGTATCTTGAAAACAAAGTAGCTGTTAATATTGCAAATGGATCAAAGCAGGAGCCTGGGAGAAAAACATGATTTCTTCTGTTAAAATATTATCAAATAGAATTATGAAACCAATATTTAAGATATCTACGATATCAAAATTTGAACCTTATTTTGGAAGTACATTAAAATAGTTTCCCATTAGCATGATTATTTACAAAACAATAAATTATAGACCTTTAATAAGGTCATTACCTTATTAAAAGTGAACTGAAAGCTTAAAATGTATAGTATTAYGTATATTTTTTGACAATGTAGAAACATGGTAGTATAAATATTTTCAATTGAGAAAGCTTGAAATTAGCTTTTAAAATAATTATACACTGTGAGAAGTCATATGGAGTCCGTAAATGTGGAGATATAAGATTTTCAGAATGACAAAGTAGTGCTTTTAATACACTATTTTGTGCTTTGATAACACAATAATATCAGAAGATTAATTGAAATGTGGTATCAGCTATTGCTGTGCGATACCAGCAGCACAGACACTGCAATAGCAGACATAGTGACAGTCTAATCTCTTCGGTTAGAGGTTATAGTGAGGTTACTTGGATCCCTATCAATTCTTCAGAAATAGCCCATTCGATACTCATTTACTGTCATTGTTGTTTCTGGAAAAAAGACTTTGGTGAGTTTAATCTAAAGCTGTAAGTAAGCTCTCCCTAGAGGAGATCCCTAAACCTCCAAGCCTATAATACTATCAGGAAAGGAAGTCTACTAAAAGGAAGAAGCACAAAAACTTCTACAATCTCACTGAAAATGAAGATATAGCAAAACAGAAGACATTTCTTTCTGCCATTCCCATATCTCTGTACTTTAGACAATTTTGTTCTTGCTCTTACTGTTGCGAGTWGAAAAGTCATTTATAAGTGGAACTGCAGCCAATGAGCAGTATTATCTGTTAGCTACATCCACTGGCTTTCAGACTCTGCCGAAATCTGCTGAGCTACAAACTCACATTTTCTCATCCATAATTTCTTCTGCCTTCCTTGAATCTTTACTGGCTTTCCTACATGCCCTAAAGCTCTGATGCTGTGAAGGATAAATATAACTAGGTCCTGGTACTGCTAAATATAGCATCTTAAATTATGACTTAACCATAATGTTTTCTGTATACCTTCTTTTTATTGTTTAGCTTAGGCATTTTTTAATTGCATTTGGGGAAGAAAAATCATCAAAACCATTTATTATTCTCCATTAGGGAGAGTTTGCACAATTCTCATGTAATCATTTTTACTTCACTTAGGACTATATTATAACAGCAATTAGATTTTAAATGCAAGCTGCAGTTCACTGACATTTTAAAATGTACCTAAAAATTTTACTTCTAATATACATCAAAGGTATATAGGCAGTTAAAGATGCAAGTATGAGCCTAGAGAGATTTCAAAAGATTTTTCTTGACTCCTACAAAAAACATTTCTTTATGAAATGATTAGTGTTTCTGATTTATAGATGTCTATAAATCTTCAGATAACTGAATTTTTCTGTTTTTATTTCCTACCTGTAAAAGCAAGTATTTTTAAAAAATACTTTTCTGAGAAAATAAAACTCTTATATGTTAAAATTGTGAAGAGTTTAGATATTTTTGAAACAAGACATAAAAATTGTACAGTAGATAGACAGAGACATACATCCTTCAGCAAAGTTTTATTCCACAGGTAAAAGTGGCATAATGATGAACAATAGTGCAATATCCTCTCGTCTAATTGATGGGAAAGACTTGCTTTCATAGGTATTTTTTCTTATTTTCTTAAATATAAATGCAAATAAATAAAACCAAGTAAACATAATGATCTCAAAGAAGTCAGCAGTAGTACTTAGTAAACTAGCTACAAAGCTACCAAGTTTTCTTCTAGAGAACTTTTCTATTGTATCCCCAAAGCTACCTACGGCAGTCTCCCTATTTGCTCCACTGGTCTGTCTAGCTGGCTTTCCCTGGGTAAAAAGCTTAGGCTTAATTCTGTCAACTGTCAGGGCCATACAGAGTGGGTGGTAGCAAGTACTGTGGTCAGGTGCTAAGATCACTCGKATTTGCAAATTAAAAGCAAGCTCTTTATATCTTTGATCTTAAACAAGAGTTTTTCAAGGTGAATACTTTTGAAACCAGGGATTATCTGCCAGATAGAATATCCTTCCTGCCAGCCAGGATAAGAAYGATAAGAATAAAAGATCTGTCATTTCCACTCTGCTCTACTCATCTGCAGTTCTGTTTTCTCATCATAAAACAAGATATTCTTACTGCTTGTTCTTTTATACACTAAAAAAGATATTCTAAGCAGCTAACATAAGCTGCCTAAATTAGGAAGCTAAGCTCCCTGTAGTCAAGAGAGAAAAATGTTTCTTCAGGGTGATTCAGACCCGAACTGCAGGACTCGGCTCTTAAACCTTTGCTGTTAGGTCTGAGGTCCAGACCCATATASAGCAACGTCCAAGCTCTGCACCAGGGCAAGGCTCAGGTTCACACCAGGCTGTGCCCACTCACCGCTCTAATCCTTTCGTGTCTGAATTTCCCTGGGAAGGAGATCTGCAAGCCAGGACCTGAAATAGAGCTTTTGGTCTTTGCATATGGACTGCGGTGGTCCTTCACCTATGGAGTACCATATGGTGTACCTCTGGGGCGCTCACCGTGCAGTCTAGTGAGAGAATTGAAACACCAAAGTTATRTATCTTGTTTCACTGTGAAGAAACTACTTTCTCGCCTTAGAGAAACTAGCTTTGAACTCAAACATGTACATTGATGGAATACATTTAGGCACTGTACTCACTTAAGTGGCAACCTAGTTCTTTGTAGATTGTCAATGCCCAAATTTCAAAAAAGAAGTATTTGATAACTACTGTTGGTAAAGTCAACCTTCATATCAAATCCTATCTTGCCACTTAATCCATCAAGAAAACTAACAATGCATTATCACCTTGCACCTATTGAAGGGTAAAACTTTCCCTTTCAGGGAAAAAAATAAAATAAAATAAAATAAATAAAGCAATACCTGGCAATACTCCTATCAACAACAACAAAAATAAAGGAATTCTATATTGAGTATTGAAAATTTTCACTGGTATGATCTCTGAGGAAATGAAATGAACTAAACAGTCTCATTCTGAATGGCATTTTTTTAGATCCAAGCAGAAAAGGTCATCCTAAAAATATAGTCTGCAAGATTCAAGGCAATCTCATTTTACAGAAGAAAACACAAATACAGATCTCTTAACAATGAGGATAGTGAATACATTTTCAGCTAATCCCAATATTCTTATTTACTTGAAAGTAGTCTGAAATCAGACTTCCCACATCACTAAATTCATCATTAAAGACTGTTAAAACTGGAGTGATTTCCATTTATTTCATCACAGAGGCATTTCATTTGTTTTGCCTCTGACAAGGAGGCAGAACTGCTGCTGACTCACTGCAGGGTTGCTGCTTGTTACTATAACAATAGGTTTTGAAACAACAACACTAGGTACTGATTTTGTAAGTTTTGTCACAAAGAAAAAGAAAGCAAAATCTTTAGAGATAAGAAGAAACATTAGTTTTGTTAGCTCCAGGATGTTCACCAAACAGTTGTTGCTACAATTGTTGCTGATGTAACTGTAGTTAATTACTGCAAAGAAATATTTTGTCTGGTGCAATATTCACTCTCTTTATACTTAAGTCTTTTTTTTTTTTTTTTTTTTTTTTTTTTTTTTGAGAAGCTGTTAGTAATGAGTAATACGGGAATAGAAATTGGTGAATTCTGAAATGGATCTTTTTCTAATTAGATTAAGTAACAAGAGTCAAAGTGAAAGGGCAACTGAAAATAATTACTAGAGGCAGCCTCCTCTCTTCTCCTCTCCTTCACTCCTGGTCTGCTTGTATCCCGTCTGTGACCGCAAGGCGAACAAGAGAGGGTCAGATAACAGCAGAGAGAGACACTCAAGGTTCATGAGGGGTTAAACAGGATAGGTTTAATGAAGGTCTTGCACTACCACCTGCATGGGAAGCCCAGGACACCATGAGAGGGGTCGCCAACGTGAAGCTGCTGGAGGCATGGGTCAGATGCACAGGTTGGACACCCAGGCAGGACTCAACTCGYTGTTCCTAAGGACCTTTTCAGTCTCCTAGAACTATTCCCTTATTTCAGCTGTGCCAGCCTTGCACAACTGCTGCCTGAGAAGCAACTGAATGTTGTYGACAAAGCAGAAGCTGCATGCCTGGCCCTGGTGGGAATTTGGTCAGTGGGTAGCTTCACATGCTGGGCCTGCTACCATGTACTCTGCCAATCACTGACTCCTTGCCAGATCTTCCACACGTATTTTCATTACACCATCATATCCCACCCATCCCATTCTGTCCTACCATTCTAGTTATCTAGTCCAACCTCCTTGCACAAGCAGGGTCACCTACAGCATGCTGCCCGGAACCACGATGATTTTTGAATATCTCCAAGGATGGAGACTCTACCGACTCTGGGCAAATTCTTCCAGTGCTCAGTCATCCTCATATTAAAAACATATGCATTCCAGAAATTGCTTAGATTTCTTATAATAAAACCACTAAAATAATTTAAAATAACAGTTACTTGAAAAAACTTAAAATTTCAAAATTGTACTCTGTAGAGTATTAAATAGTTCCCTCTTGGAAATTTTTTAATGTATATTTTGAACCATCAGCTACCACATAAGATTTATTGTATTTTGACTCTATTTTTAACTGATTTTTGTCCATAGATATTATTTTATTTCTGAATTTTTAATACAAGGCGTTATTTACAGAGTAAGGAATAAGCCTGCAGTTATTTTATTCAAAAATATCTTCTATGAGTGACTGTGATACACTGAGATGTCACTTGTTTGGAGAGAAGTTAAAGGGCATTTTGCATAATTTTATTTTCAACATTAAGAACATATATTTTAAAAATTGATCTTTGTCCTTTTAAAACTGGGGGGGGGGGAAGATTCTAGATTATTCAAACAAACTTAATACTAACAATTAAATCAGACTGGAAACACAAAAATGACCAAAAAATCATTTTTAATTGAAGTCATGTAAAATCAACATAAAAATAAAGTATCATGGAAAGTTCTTAACTTCCTGTAGCACTTATAATTCAAACTAAAGTATATAACCATAGCATTCCATACTGATCATGTATTTTGAGCAGTTATGGAAATAAACCAGAAAATGATGGCAAGAAAAAAAAAGYCAACATGGAACCCACCAGTTCCGTGATATGAGAAAGTAAATGGATTTTTGTAGCTGGACGTGCATGACTTGCCATTCGTCTTAGATAGAGAGGTGAAGATAGTTTAGGTGATAGGGGAAGGTGATGGCTTAGCTTTTGACTAAAGTATTTGAAGACAGTGAAATATTGATGATAATTTCCTTGTGTTTTAGTTCAGCTGCTGGGTTGGATTAGAATATCTGGATACTGGGTTATTGGTAGGTTTGGAATAACAGGCAATTCCTTCTCCAGAGAGACTGAGAAGGCAGGAAATAAGCTGAAATGTGCTACTGGGCTGTGGGGATACTGSGACTGGTACAGAAATGATGACACTAACGTACATGACATGATGCCAGCTGAAAACATGTTTAATGGCTGATGGCTGGATATTAATGTTGGCATTAATGCTTAGTCTTTACTTTAATCTCAGCATTGCTCTGAAACTATGGAAATCTATAAAAGAATTGTAATTCATACCCTGACACTTGGTGCTATGTTGAAAGGAAGAATATAAACAGGAAATCTTACTGATATCTGTTCTTTGCATGCACTGAAGGYAGTGTTAATATTTTGGGGGCTACAAGATTACAGTGCTGCTGAAATTTCTGAATTATTTTATTTGTGACTAATATTTTACTACTCTCTTCAAAGAGAATAAAAATTAGTTAGATCATAATTTTTTTGTTGCTTGTATTATATAAAGATATTTATTAGATGACTACCTTCTTTTCATGGATCTGAAACATGCAGGAATATGCAAGTTCTTCAAAGTATAATGGTATTTCTCTATTAAAATATCACTTCATGTAACTTGCAGAATCTGCTCTTTGCATATAAAAACAATATTCTAAAATATTCTATTTTTGGGATATTTTTATTTCTCAGGATCAGGTTGAATGTTTTTCAGTAATAGACCTCCTCTTTGACAGTCAATGAGTTAACTAGCACTTTTACAACAACCCTGAAGAAAACTAAAATACTTTGGAATGAGGATTATGTCTCCATGGAAACCTTCCAAATGGGTATTTTTTTCCACCTATTGTACACCAGTAAAAACAACATGGAACAGATTAACATGGCAGTTCAGAAGCTGGGCAAATTTTTTACAAAATAAAGTAGAAGAGAAACAAATTTTTCCTCAACAAAGAGACTTAGGTAAATCTCTTAACACTATATTTAAATATGGTCCCTCAGTGTCAGGACATTCAATACAGTCGAAGAACTCAAAAATCACGTGATTTTTAGTTCAGCAACAAGCTGATCTTTGATTAGCGTGTATAACATTTTTAAAATGCACTCGCTTATATCTAAATTTTTATTTTAATTTCTTAATAAGGGCATTGATTTGTGTATAACCATATTTATTTTAAGGTTTATCATGGCCCTGTATAAGACTGTATACAAATATGTATATATGTATATATATGTGTGTATATATTTGTGTGTGTGTGTGTGTGTGTCTAGGTATATATATATATGTATATCACAGAATCAGTAAGGTTGGAAGGGAGATCATCTAGTCCAACCTCCCTGCTCAGCAGGGTCACCTAGAGCATCTAATCCTGTAAGACAGGGTTGCATCCAGGCAGGCCTTGAATATCTCCAGAGAAGGAGAAAATGTATATATATGTCTTAATCTGTCATTGACTTTAGGTCATCAAATACTTTTTACCAAAAAATAACATTATAACCTTTTCTATATGAATCTCTTACACTTTCATTGTTTGCAGCCAACTTTACTAAATTTAGCAGAAAGAATCTCACTTTGGGTTGAATTTTTGTTTTATGAAATTCCATTCATATATTTTTGTGAGGTAAATGGAGGAGGGGAGAAGTAAAAATAGGCTAAGTTTGTCACTGTATGAATCCCAGCTGCAGCATGGGGCCCAACTATCAACATTTACATAATAATATCCACAGGGAAAACACATGGGGCATTATGATCATTCCTAAACGTTTCCTGTCAGCCACTCTTCTTATATTCAACATATTAATCCTAAATTCCCCTTAAGGCAAAATATGGAAGAGAACATTCTGAATATACGGGTGAGGAAGGATGGATGAAATTTCTTGAAAGTATTGTGTACAAAAAGCACTTGCACCTGTCAGCCTGTTCTCCTATTAAAGATACTTTCTTCAGTATAGTTAGTCTTCATCTTATGCAGAATTAGTGGCTAAGGATAAATATACACATGTTGAAGATACACAGATGGAGGCAGGGAGGCTATCTGAAGTCATCATAATTTTTCTGAGTGATATTTACWCCATGTCATTATTTCATTATGTACAATACATCTGTATATATGCATATAAATACATATCACACTGAATTCATGCTTAATTCATTTCAGAGTCTCGATCAACAAGGCAAGGGAAGTGAAATTTTACATTTTAGATTTTTTAATACTTTGTTACCTAAATGAGAGAGTTCAACATAGAATTTGTATATGTATATGTGTATAAATTGCAGTTTATTGAGATGGCTTGGCTTGGATCAGTCATGCTTGAACAATATGATTGTCTTCTGTGAAGAAGCTTCTTACTTAGCTGGTATGATAAGAGCTGTAGAAA